>NW_028151628.1:29430-49430 GCF_964638095.1 Poromitra crassiceps | reverse complement strand
CCGCAGCCGTACCGCAGCCGTACCGCGTCTGTTCCGGAGCTGGTGGACACTATGGTAATGGTTCATTCCATTAAAACTGGGAAACGTGAATGTGACGGTTGAACGACGTCTCGCCCGAGTTGTCGACGTTCCATTTAAACAGTCAGGAAACCAACCAGGGTTAGCTCTAGGCAGGCTAGCCATTGTTAGCGATAACAGTTGATAACAACGCATTTCGCTGTATTTTGCGCATACAAACACACTGCACTGTCACCATCACCATCTATACCACTCTCATCAGGCCGTGTCTGGAATACAGCTCAGTGGTCTTGGTGGGCTGCTCAAAAAAACAACAGGCAGAGCTAGAGCGAGTCCAGACACGTGCCTGCAAAATGATCAGAAGGAGAGCTGGTAACATCTCACAACCCCTACCATCACTCCAAACCAGGAGGGAGGAGGCTGCAGTGAAGCTGGTCAGGGACATGAACAATGAGCAACACCCTCTGCATGACCTGCTACCTCCAACACGAGGCAGCTGCACTGCCAAGACACTGAGGAACCAGCACAAGCTGACTGAACCCAAGGCCAAGAGCAACAGGCTGAGAAACTCAACTCTGCATACTGCAGTTCCACTATATAATGAGACTCTTTAGTTGGCCGCACAAATAACAGCAATGGCTACCATGACTCCTTGCTTGCCTGAAATATTCTCAACCCTGTAATTGTTTTTATATGTAGCCTATCTTTTTATATTTAGTCATTGTTGTGTGATTTGTAAAGTTCTGCAGTTTTTCAGTGGGGCCCTGGCTTCAATGCAAGCATGAATTAATCAAATAAAATGATATCACTACTACGTCACCCGCGCAGATTACCCACAAGGCCACCTTCTTAAAAGGGGCAAGGCTTGATAGAGCTATTCAAGTGAAGATTCCTGCATTCTTTCTTTGTACTAAGGCAAAGAAAGCTCCTCACTGAGCCCGCTTGAACACTCTTGATCTTCTTGTATGTAATTATTAGTGATTGTGTGTGTGTGTGTGTGTGTGTGTGTGTGTGTGTATATAGATGTGTGTGTATAGATGTGTATGTGTGTGTGTGTGTGTGTGTGTGTGTGTGTGTGTGTGTGTGTGTGTATATAGATGTGTGTGTATAGATGTGTGTGTGTGTGTGTGTGTGTGTGTGTGTGTGTGTATATAGATGTGTGTGTATAGATGTGTGTGTGTGTGTGTGTGTGTGTGTGTGTGTGTGTGTCTTTGTGCGCAGTGCACATCTGTGTTTCAGTGAGTAACATGCCACCGCTGAATGGAAATGAAAGCGGCGCTGGAGAAAAGCCGAGCCCCATGATTGCTGCTTTCTCCCAGACGGGACTCACGTCACCGGGCTGGGAACGCTGCCTTGTACAAGCACACTGACACACACACCAGACACACACACACACACACACACACACACACACACACACACACACACACACCACACACACACACACACACACACACACACACACACACACACACACACACACACACATACACACACATAGGTACAAGACAAAGCAGAGCAGCACAGGCGCTTCACCAAGAATCTACTCTATTTCACCTGGTGTTTTTACTGAACAAAGACTGATGTGAGAGTGAGACATCTAACAAAGCCAAGGAAAGACTCTGCCAGAATGGCAAAAAGAGATAGAAGAGAAAATGGAGGGGTGGAGGAGAGGGAAAACCTGGAAACTGTGTTGGATGAGGAATGAACAGTGCATTTAAGAGAGGAGTAAAATGGAGTGGCAGAGAGAGGCAGAGAGACAGAGAGAGAGAGAGACAGAGAGGGAGAAAGAGAGAGAGAGAGAGAGAGAGAGAGAGAGGATGAGAGAGAGCGGCAGGTGTATGTACTGTATTGTACCACCGGGGGAAACAGAGAGAGCAGAGAGACATCTGTTCAACATGACTTCAGGGGGCTTCTCCTCTGATGTCTGCCTGTCATCATACGGGACCACAGGAGGAGATACATGCTGGGAACCAGAGTACACACACACGCAGGCACGCACACACACACACACACACACACACACACATACACACACACACACACACACACACACACACACACACACACACACACACACACACACACACACACACACACACAGACACTCTCTCACGCTCTCCTCTATGAAAGTCCACGGATAAAACCGACCTTATAGAGCTCAACAGTCATGGGACATATTGAAGTGAGTTTCGCATTAATTTTCTCCATAGACATTTAGAAAAATCCTTCTATAATGAATTTTAAGGCTGGACCCAAGCCACCCCGTGACCTACTGAATCATGAGTGACCATAAAACATTTCAGTTGGGGCAAAACTATAAAATAACATTGGGGGGGGGGAGACTTTTCGCTTTTTTCTCGTCTTGTTTAGTGAAATGTCTATGGATGTTCGGGATTGCTGAGCTCTATTGAAACAGAGGCAAGTAGCAGGACGGAGGAGGCTTGATCTATCTAAGCTGATAAAATTGTCACCAGAAATGGTAAAGAATTTGAGTTGGTATCTACTTTCAAATACCTTGGGTTTTTAATTGATGACCGCTTGTCTTTTAAGGCGCATATTCAGTATGCTTCAAAGAAGCTGAAAGTTTTATTAGGATTTTATTTTAGAAACAAGTCTTGCTTTTCTTTTTTTGTGAAGAAAAAACTGGTGGAGTCTACCTTTCTACCTGTTCTTGACTATGGCGATGTGCTATATATGAATGCCACTGCTCAGTGTCTCCACATGCTGGACAGTGTGTATCATGGGGCTTTGAGGTTCATTACAAACTGTGGATCTCTTACTCATCATTGTGCATTGTGTTCAAAAGTGAATTGGCCTGCTTTATGTACACGCCGCCTCAGTCATTGGTATGTCTTAATTTACAAAGCCATTCTTGGCAAAGTTCCTACGTACCTGTCGTCACTTTTAAGCTTCAAATGTGGGAATTACAATCTTCGTTCTCAGGACACTCTACAATTTTCTGTTCCCAAAGTCCGAACTGAATTGGGGAAGAAAGCTTTTAGGTTCTCTGCACCCACCGCATGGAACAGTCTGCAGTCTGATCTTAAACTTAATAGCTTAGTAACCCTAAATGGTTTTAAGGCTATGGTAAAATCTCTTGAGAACAGGCTGTCTGTATGCAAATGTTTTATTTGATCATTTTAATGTTATTCAATTGTATGTGTTTATGTGTTTGTTTGTTGTAACTTTGTGTTGTTGCTGTTTCTTGGCCAGGTCTCTCTTGTAAAAGAGATCTTTGATCTCAATGGGACAAACCTGGTT
Source organism: Poromitra crassiceps (assembly GCF_964638095.1). Classification (NCBI taxonomy): domain Eukaryota; kingdom Metazoa; phylum Chordata; class Actinopteri; order Beryciformes; family Melamphaidae; genus Poromitra; species Poromitra crassiceps. The sequence goes on along the minus strand of NW_028151628.1, from coordinate 46,148 downwards.
AAATAAAGGCTAAATAAAATAAAATAAGCTCTTCATACTCTTCTGTAATGACGTATAATAATCAGCTCATCAGGGTTTCCCCTATAAGGCTTATATTAGGCGCAGGCAGCACCAAAGCCATTTTGGGCACACCATCTAAAGTGTCAAATCAATGTTGGTCCCCACTGTACTATAGTGTTGTCTTTAGGCCTTTGGGTGTTGTTTACCGGTATTTATTATCCGTTTTGGCTTTTCCAAATGTTTGTACACAGATATGGCAATAATAATGGTCCAAAATGAGGTAAAATTGTTTATTTGATTTTATTGGGAAACATTTTCTACCCCTAACCCCCCCCCCCAGCGACACAGCAGCTAAGCCCTGCAGGGCTCTCGATGAGGTGCTCTGTACTATTATTAATCTAATTAAACATTTATTTATCCCTGGGTGGGAGATGCAGTGCTATTAAAGGTATCTGTCGTACTCCTGTCCACGTCCTTATTGTGACATCAGCAAAGTCATGAACGCGTTTTACACGGCTCGTCCCCAACGACAGTAGAGTGCAGTGTGTTTGGTCTGGCAGTGGACATTAAGAGGATTTCAGCCAGTCTTAAGCACTGCATGATATTATATAAAGGCTTGTGTTATTACATAAAGAGTAGGACAACTCATCCATGTCATTAATCCAATGACAGAGTGTCATTTTTGGTCATCCTATAGATGAAATAAACGATAGGCCCGAGAGAGGACAGACAAATGAACACACCCTTGGAATATAGTACTGATCAATAAAGTCTGTATTGCCTATTATCTATTGTCTTCATTAGTGGCCTGGGTGTTCTAAATGTCACTAGGCATTATGTGACACCTGAACACAGCCCCTAACCGGCTCCTCCTGCGGTGCTGAACTTTCAGAGACCTCTGGCTCGTCTCAGAGGCCATCAGCAGAGAAAATACTGCAGTCATTAAAATGATAATGACACGGACAGAGCGACTGACGACGTATCGATCACACACACCACATCCCCCCATCTGTGACTCTACACACAGCCATCTGAAGAGAGTGTGTGTGTGTGTGTGTGTGTGTGTGTGTGTGTGTGTGTGCGCGCGCGTGCGTGCGTGTGTGTGTGTGGATCTCTGTGTGTTTGTCTGTATGCATGTCAATAACACAAGAGGTCTAGCGCTGCACATAACGACAAAATAATTACTCAAACACTCCAAGCACAGTCAATTTCTACCATTAAGTGATCAAATCACCTCCCGATACACACAAGCCCGCACACGCACGCATGCACACACACACACACACACGCATGCACACACACACACACACGCACGCACACACACACGCACGCACGCATGCATGCATATGCACACACACACACACACACACACACACACACACACACGCACACGCGCGCGCACACACACACACACACACACACACACACACACACACACAGAGTCCAGACAGTGCAGAAGCATTGGTCACGTGTTAGCAGGGCTGATGATGGTGTGTATATATCATGGTAATGCTCATGAAGCTGTCATAGGGGCCTTGCAGACATGAGGAATCCCTGACATGCTTATTACATGTTGTACATCACAGGAGCGGGATGCGTGTTCCGGCGTAACGGCTATGAATGGCTCTGTCACAGTAACGTGATGGATGCTGCGCTCAACATGACGGATGCGTGTGTGCAGGCTTGGCCATGCTAGATCATCTTGTCAGAGACAGAAATGGGGATGTGCGGAATGATCTCCCAAAGAGCCGGACACACATCACTCAAAGACCAGAGCTGCTCCTCAGCCTGCTGTTGATATCACTCAAAGACCACGGCTGCTCCTCAGCCTGCTGTTGATAATCACTCAAAGACCAGAGCTGCTCCTCAGCCTGCTGTTGATATCACTCAAAGACCACAGCTGCTCCTCAGCCTGATGTTGATATCACTCAAAGGACCAGAGCTGCTCCTCAGCCTGCTGTTGATATCACTCAAAGACCACAGCTGCTCCTCAGCCTGATGTTGATATCACTCAAAGACCAGAGCTGCTCCTCAGCCTGATGTTGATATCACTCAAAGACCACAGCTGCTCCTCAGCATGCTGTTGATATCACTCAAAGACCAGAGCTGCTCCTCAGCCTGCTGTTGATATCACTCAAAGGACCAGAGCTGCTCCTCAGCCTGCTGTTGATATCACTCAAAGACCAGAGCTGCTCCTCAGCCTGATGTTGATATCACTCAAAGACCAGAGCTGCTCCTCAGCCTGCTGTTGATATCACTCAAAGACCAAGAGCTGCTCCTCAGCCTGCTGTTGATATCACTCAAAGACCAGAGCTGCTCCTCAGCCTGATGCTGATATCACTCAAAGACCACGGCTGCTCCTCAGCCTGATGTTGATATCACTCAAAGACCAGAGCTGCTCCTCAGCCTGCTGCTGATGATGGGAAAACTCCAGCTCAGGTAAACCATGTCCTGCATTCCTATGTCCTTCACAGGCCCCGTCTCATTTGACGTAGCAGCAACTGCCAATCAAGATGTCAAGGAGGATTGACGGACAGTCCTCTCGGCCACTAAATACAGATGGAGAGGTTTGAAGGGGCGGGTCGAGTTCATGTCAAGGGCTCCGCTAGTGCGTGGTTGGTGTCAGCCGGGGGTTGCCACGGCGTTGCTATGGAGACAAGGCGGCGGGGGTGAAGTGGTCGATGATAGATGTTGACGGGTGGTCCACACCAAGAGGTTACAGAGAAGGAGAAACGTGTCAGTCTATGCATGTGCATAGGTTTACAGTATGTGTGTGCACGATTCCATCTACTCTATTCTCCATGCTGTGTGTGTGTGTGTGTGTGTGTGTGTGTGTGTGTGTGTGTGTGTGTGTGTGTGTGTGTGTGTGTGTGCGCGTGCGTGTGTGTCCTGCTGCAGTAATGGGAAATACACTCAGCAGTCAGAGCTTAACATTCAAATGCTGTACGCAGAGAGTTCAGGTCAAACACTCAGGGCAACACACACCACACACACACACACACACACAAAGACACACACACACACACACACCGCGTGGAGCTTTCCAGCTGGGTGCAGAGCTGAAGTGCAGAGAGGGAGGGACAGGGAGAGTGAATGGATGGAGGATGGAGAGAGAAGAGGAACAAGAGTGGAGATTACAGTTTTGAGGGGTCGCAGTTCTCTCTGTAAGAGACACAGCACTAACACACACACACAACACGGACCACGCACGCACACACACACATACACACACACACACACACACACATACACACACACACACACACACACACACACACACAAGCCACTTCCATCAGTGAAAGTGAGATTTGAGCTCTGTCACTATTAATCTGCATGGGAATAATCTGTGAGCCCATAAAGTGATGAGTCATCCTGCTCCATCACAGCAGAGAGCAGGAGAGAGAGAGAGAGAGAGAGAGAGAGAGACAGAGAGAGAGAGAGAGGAGAGAGAGAGAGAGACACAGAGAGAGAGAGAGAGAGAGAGAGAGAGAGAGAGAGAGAGAGAGAGAGAGAGAGAGAGAGAGAGAGAGAGAGAGAGAGAGAGAGGACAGACAGATGGAAAGATAGAAAAACTGTGAGCGGAGGTGCAGGGAGTTAGGCACCAGTACCAGCTCCAGCCAGAAGGGGGCTCTCCTTCACCTGCACTCTTTGGACTAGTCCCCCATCACCACTGTTACCCCCCCTTCTCTCTCACCCTCCCTCCCCCCCTCTCACCCCCTCTGCTTTTAATCCTTCTCCTGTGTCTCCTCACAGCTCCACCTACAATGTTCATGTGTCTCCTCACAGCTCCACCTACAATGTTCCTGTGTCTCCTCACAGCTCCACCTACAATGTTCTTGTGTCTCCTCACAGCTCCACCTACAATGTTCTTGTGTCTCCTCACAGCTTCACCTGCAATGTTCATGTGTCTCCTCACAGCTCCACCTACAATGTTCATGTGTCTCCTCACAGCTCCACCTACAATGTTCATGTGTCTCCTCACAGCTCCACCTACAATGTTCATGTGTCTCCTCACAGCTCCACCTACAATGTTCATGTGTCTCCTCACAGCTCCACCTGCAATGTTCATGTGTCTCCTCACAGCTTCACCTACAATGTTCATGTGTCTCCTCACAGCTCCACCTGCAATGTTCATGTGTCTCCTCACAGCTCCACCTACAATGTTCCTGTGTCTCCTCACAGCTTCACCTGCAATGTTCTTGTGTCTCCTCACAGCTCCACCTACAATGTTCCTGTGTCTCCTCACAGCTCCACCTACAATGTTCCTGTGTCTCCTCACAGCTCCACCTACAATGTTCCTGTGTCTCCTCACAGCTCCACCTACAATGTTCCTGTGTCTCCTCACAGCTCCACCTACAATGTTCATGTGTCTCCTCACAGCTTCACCTACAATGTTCATGTGTCTCCTCACAGCTTCACCTACAATGTTCATGTGTCTCCTCACAGCTTCACCTACAATGTTCATGTGTCTCCTCACAGCTCCACCTACAATGTTCATGTGTCTCCTCACAGCTTCACCTACAATGTTCATGTGTCTCCTCACAGCTTCACCTACAATGTTCATGTGTCTCCTCACAGCTCCACCTACAATGTTCATGTGTCTCCTCACAGCTCCACCTGCAATGTTCCTGTGTCTCCTCACAGCTCCACCTGCAATGTTCCTGTTTCCTCACAGCTCCACCTACAATGTTCCTGTGTCTCCTCACAGCTCCATCTAGAATGTTCCTGTGTCTCCTCACAGCTCCACCTACAATGTTCTTGTGTCTCCTCACAGCTCCACCTACAATGTTCTTGTGTCTCCTCACAGCTCCACCTACAATGTTCTTGTGTCTCCTCACAGCTCCACCTACAATGTTCCTGTGTCTCCTCACAGCTCCACCTACAATGTTCATGTGTCTCCTCACAGCTCCACCTGCAATGTTCCTGTGTCTCCTCACAGCTCCACCTGCAATGTTCCTGTTTCCTCACAGCTCCACCTACAATGTTCCTGTGTCTCCTCACAGCTCCATCTACAATGTTCCTGTGTCTCCTCACAGCTCCACCTACAATGTTCCTGTGTCTCCTCACAGCTCCACCTACAATGTTCTTGTGTCTCCTCACAGCTCCACCTACAATGTTCATGTGTCTCCTCACAGCTCCACCTACAATGTTCTTGTGTCTCCTCACAGCTTCACCTACAATGTTCATGTGTCTCCTCACAGCTCCACCTGCAATGTTCATGTGTCTCCTCACAGCTCCACCTACAATGTTCCTGTGTCTCCTCACAGCTTCACCTGCAATGTTCTTGTGTCTCCTCACAGCTCCACCTACAATGTTCCTGTGTCTCCTCACAGCTCCACCTACAATGTTCCTGTGTCTCCTCACAGCTCCACCTACAATGTTCCTGTGTCTCCTCACAGCTCCACCTACAATGTTCCTGTGTCTCCTCACAGCTCCACGTACAATGTTCATGTGTCTCCTCACAGCTTCACCTACAATGTTCATGTGTCTCCTCACAGCTTCACCTACAATGTTCATGTGTCTCCTCACAGCTTCACCTACAATGTTCATGTGTCTCCTCACAGCTCCACCTACAATGTTCATGTGTCTCCTCACAGCTTCACCTACAATGTTCATGTGTCTCCTCACAGCTTCACCTACAATGTTCATGTGTCTCCTCACAGCTCCACCTACAATGTTCATGTGTCTCCTCACAGCTCCACCTGCAATGTTCCTGTGTCTCCTCACAGCTCCACCTGCAATGTTCCTGTTTCCTCACAGCTCCACCTACAATGTTCCTGTGTCTCCTCACAGCTCCATCTAGAATGTTCCTGTGTCTCCTCACAGCTCCACCTACAATGTTCTTGTGTCTCCTCACAGCTCCACCTACAATGTTCATGTGTCTCCTCACAGCTCCACCTGCAATGTTCCTGTGTCTCCTCACAGCTCCACCTGCAATGTTCCTGTTTCCTCACAGCTCCACCTACAATGTTCCTGTGTCTCCTCACAGCTCCATCTACAATGTTCCTGTGTCTCCTCACAGCTCCACCTACAATGTTCCTGTGTCTCCTCACAGCTCCACCTACAATGTTCTTGTGTCTCCTCACAGCTCCACCTACAATGTTCATGTGTCTCCTCACAGCTCCACCTACAATGTTCTTGTGTCTCCTCACAGCTCCACCTGCAATGTTCCTGTGTCTCCTCACAGCTCCACCTACAATGTTCCTGTGTCTCCTCACAGCTCCACCTACAATGTTCCTGTGTCTCCTCACAGCTCCACCTACAATGTTTCTGTGTCTCCTCACAGCTCCACCTAATGTTCCTGTGTCTCCTCACAGCTCCACCTACAATGTTCCTGTGTCTCCTCACAGCTCCACCTACAATGTTCCTGTGTCTCCTCACAGCTCCACCTACAATGTTCCTGTGTCTCCTCACAGCTCCACCTAATGTTCCTGTGTCTCCTCACAGCTCCACCTACAATGTTCCTGTGTCTCCTCACAGCTCCACCTGCAATGTTCCTGTGTCTCCTCACAGCTTCACCTACAATGTTCCTGTGTCTCCTCACAGCTTCACCTACAATGTTCCTGTGTCTCCTCACAGCTCCACCTACAATGTTCTTGTGTCTCCTCACAGCTCCACCTGCAATGTTCCTGTGTCTCCTCACAGCTCCACCTACAATGTTCCTGTGTCTCCTCACAGCTCCACCTACAATGTTCTTGTGTCTCCTCACAGCTCCACCTACAATGTTCCTGTGTCTCCTCACAGCTCCACCTACAATGTTCCTGTGTCTCCTCACAGCTCCACCTACAATGTTCCTGTGTCTCCTCACAGCTTCACCTACAATGTTCCTGTGTCTCCTCACAGCTCCACCTACAATGTTCTTGTGTCTCCTCACAGCTCCATCTACAATGTTCCTGTGTCTCCTCACAGCTCCACCTACAATGTTCTTGTGTCTCCTCACAGCTCCACCTACAATGTTCCTGTGTCTCCTCACAGCTCCACCTACAATGTTCCTGTGTCTCCTCACAGCTCCACCTGCAAAGCTCCTGTCCATTTGCCACGTACAGTTTTCCACGCCTTTCCGACCCTCTATCGCTCTATGTGCTCTCCTTCTTTCTTTTGACTTTCACTCTCACTCTCTCCATTCTGTTTCTCTCTCTCTGTAGCCGTCTGCTTTTGCAGCCACTGCAATCCTGTCCAGCCACTCTTGATTTTACCGCAGGGGAAACACAGGAAAGTAGGAAAACAGCCAGATACAAGTAGACAGAGAAAGAGAGGGACACAGAGAGAGAGAGAGACAGACAGACAGAGCTTAAAATGATCCGGATCCATGAACTCACATTCTGCTTCATTTCGTGGATCCGTCTGGACTCGACGCTGTGCACAGTGTTATGACCCGGGGTCATATGTTTGGTTGTCATGTGTTAACACCAATCCTTTCCTCCTCAGTGTCAGTGTGTATTGCAGTGTGCTTCAGTGTGTGTGATTGAGAAATGAGATGCAGGTGGTGTTCACCCTGAGTGGCCTGGTCAGGTGATGGGGCTGCTGATGACTGATTGGCTGGTGCAGACCATTTAAGCCAGCTGATGCCATCCTTCCGCCCCTTGCGCTCTCACTTCCAACAAGGGAGGCCACCATGCTGAACCTTGTGCTTTGTAGTTTTTAACGTGTTTGTAATTGAGACATTGTGAAATTGTAACTTGTGCACTGTTAGTATTTATCTACCCACAAGTAGCAGTATGTAGGAGGGAGAAGCCCAGTTTGTTTTCATAAGCTTTTCTCCTGTTTCTTTGTTTAGGAGTTAGGTAAGTGTTTTGTCTTTTGGTTTAACCCATCCTTTTCTTTTGGTAGGTAAGTTTAGGGTTGGGGTTTTGTTTGTTGTGTTGGCATTCTCTCTGAAGTGAAAATAAACTGCTGCTTGTGAACTTTGGATCTTGGTTCTGGCTGTCCATTCTTGGGAGTGGGAAGAGTGGGGGCACTTTTGTGTTGCAGGCCGGTTACCCTAGGCCGGTTCGTAACAAGTCATTTCAGTGGGTGGAAGTATCCAGTCCTTCAGCCGATCAGCGTCGGATCCAGTCAAATCCAAATCCACTCAGAAGAACGACGAAAACATATTTTCCGCCAAGAAACTCTGCTGTTGCATACTTTTGTTGTTGTTTAATTGTTATTGAGTATTTATGCAATAACTGCACTTTGGCTGTTTAAACTCGACGAACATTGACGTTACTGCTTCAGCCAGAGAGCCACGGAGGCAGCCAATACTGTTTTGACAGCGACGTTCCTGATTGGCTGGTTACGATGTCAACTATGAGGCAGGTCCCTGATTGGCCCATCGGCATTGTGGCAGCTGAAAGAGCCCACTTCGGGGTGGAGGCCAGACGGTCTTGCAGAATGAAACGGAATGTGAGTTCACGTGACTGTTTTTTTTTTACCAGGCTACAGTTCTGCCGGTTTTGACTTTGGCGCAAACCCGTGTTCTGAGCATGCTCAGTTGCAACAGTTTTGATCGGTCGAAACGCACAAAATCCTGCACGGGTCCCCAGCAGCGCACCCGCCAAGTTCAAAGTCAATCGGACAAACGGTTCTCGAGATACGCGAAGGATACACAGGATACAATCACAGTCCCGGAATTATAGTTAGATTGAGAATTCAGAGAGACAGAAATAGAGATGTAAAGGCAAAACAATGCACATACAGAAACATAATTGCATGCATCAATACGGCCAGTGGCGTGCCGTCCATTAGGCGAACTAGGCAAATGCTAAGGGCGCTTGAGCCGTTAGGGGCGCCAGAGAGGGTAAAAAAAAAAAAAAAATTTTTTTTTTTTTTTTTTTTTAGAAATACTTTTTCATGATAATAGGCCTACTATTATTTTACAATAGTAGACAAAAGATAAGCACAACAACATCTTAAGTCTTTAAATAATAGTGAAATCATTTTTCTAATTCTGGCTTTCTGGCTGCCTGGGCTGCAGCACTTTCACCATGGTCCCTAATCCATACCACCCCACCCCCTGCGCGGCCGCGCCCCCTTTTACCTGCTCGGAGCTTTTTCCCAGAGTGGGGGGGGAGCAAGGGAGCTGGAAGGTGGGTGCTGAGGGTGCTGCAGCACCCCCTGGTGGCAAGAAATGGGATTTTCGAAATTGTTGGATTTGGCTGTCTTGTGTTTATACCACCAACAAAATGCATTAAAAAACAGTTTGTGCTTCCCAGCTCTGATCTTATTTAATATGCTCTCTCTTCAAAAGTGTTTGATTTTCATCATAATCTGGTTTTCCATAATAATAATAATAAGTTCAGTGTTTTTGCCTGTGTTGCTGTCTGTTGTAGTGTAAAACGACTAAAGGGAGAGCAGGTGCTTATATGAAAGTGAGTGAGAAAAGGAGAAGATACTGAATAATGACATCACAACAGTATAATCCTAATGTTAATTTAAAATTAAATATTCTTCTAAATATGGATTAAAGTCCAAAAAACATCAAATTTTCTTCGCCGCTGCCCTTGCGGGCAGCACCGAGAGTCCCTTCCTTACAGCACCCCTTCCTAAAAGTACTTCCAGCGCCACTGGGGAAGGGCGATTCTGAGCCTGCACTGCAGTGGTGGAATTCGCTGCGATATAATTTTTATTATATTTTCTTTGGGGGAGGGGGGGCACCAGCACAAATCTTGCCTAGGGCACCTAATTGGTCAGGCACGCCACTGAATACGGCCATCGAATACACACACACACACACACACACACACACACACACGCACACACACACACAGCAGAAACCAACAGAGTCACAGGGATCCTGACACTCATAAGGAGACAGCGCTGTTGTTGCTAGGAGAGGAGGGGAGGGAGGGAGGAGAGGAGAGGAGAAAGAAATGAGGAGAGGTTGGAGGAGAGGAGACGAGGGGGTGGAGAGAGGGTTGGATGGAGGGAGCGGAGAGAGGGTTGGATGGAGGGAGCGGAGCGAGGGAGACAGAGGTGGTGATGGTGGAGGAGGGATGTTGCCCGTGTCTATTAGAGGACAGCAGTGTAGCACGCCGTGCGGAGTGGAACCCCCCTCCTGTAATGCCAGTGATTTCACATACCATCGCCTCACTGCAGAGCCCTGCTCCACTCCATCACACACACACACACACACACACACACAACAGCTATGGCCTCAGCCAATGAAGAGGAACAGCGGGGAGAGGGAGGGAGAGAGAGAGAGAGAGGAAATGATACAGAGCACGGGAGCAGGGAAACAAAACTGACTGGAGGAGTGGGAAATTGGGAATAATGTATAGAGAGAGGAAGAAGAAAGGAGCTAATGAGACTCATGATGGTAACAGGAGAGAGAGAGAGAGAGACAGAGAGAGAGAGAGAGAGAGAGAGAGACATAGACAGAGAGAGAGAGAGAGAGAGAGAGAGAGAGAGAAAGAGACAGAGACAGAGAGACAGAGAGACAGAGAGAGACTGAAATGTGGTAGTAGAGGTGGTACAGTAACACTTAGGGAGTTGTCATATCCTATAATAACTTTGCCTGGCTGGGCTGTGCGGATTTCCCTACCACAGCTCTGCCTGTCAAAAGGCCCTTACACAAGTGTTCAAGACACCATAGCAACCGCACAAGACACCGGCTACATTCAGAACCACCTACAGTATACTAGCAGGACTGATTTGGCCAAAATGTAGCATGTAGTATGTATGCAAACAAAAGCTAAATCTGCAGTAGCCTAGTGCCAAAAAAAACCCAGATGTCATACTGATTTGGAAAATATCTCCAGTACCAGTATGCATCCGACCAGTCTACGTCGCCGTCTGACCTGCCTTAGCGATTCATTAAGACTTCCCATTAGGGCTGTCAAAAAGAATATTCTATATTCGAATATAAAAATTAAATATTCGATTTTATTATTATTATTATTATTATTATTATTTTTACATCACCTCCTCTGAAATTCAAACCTCAGAATGAGGCCGGTTTCACAAAAGCCAAACCAAGGGGAGTGTGGTTTTAAGTACACTTCACGGGAAAGTAAGAGCTCTTCAAGGTTCACATATCTTTTCATATTTAATATTCACTCCAATGCAGCAGCAGGTGAGCCAGCAGCATAGCACAGAGTTAGCTTAAGAAACAACCTTTCACAGTAGGAGGAAGTTTAGTAAGTGTGCTGTGTCTTACCTGATGGAGGAGGTACAAGGAGGACAAGGAGAGGATGTTGCGATTCCATCCAGTCAGGAGGGACAGAGAGGAGAGAAGAGAGAAGAGAGAAGAGAGAAGCAAGGTGAGTGACAGATCAAGCAGATGATATTAATAGTGTCAATCTGTAAACATTTCTCACAGAAATAGAAGAGAACAGAACAGATAGAATGTTCCTGTCCAGAGAGCAGAGTCAATGTCAAGCTTTTCACTGACTACTTGTGAAAAAAACCGATTCCATCAAATCACAACCTGACAGGTGATTGTCGAGGTGTTCACCACCACCACACACACTCCATCCCTGGGCTGCAGAGTTTGAATGAGAAACTCAGCAGTGAGCACAATGTAGTGGCAAACAGAAAGGTGAGGAAATAACCACTTAGGGATGATGAGACAGTACATATCAGCCTCAGAAAGTGGGCAAAGTTTAGACGGATTTAACCCTTTACATTCCTGCCCATCAGTGGAGCCTTGCTAGCCCTCATCCCCTCTCATCGTGTTCTCCTCTCACACACACACACACACACACACACACACACACACACACACACACACACGTACGTACACACACACACACACACACACACACGTACGTACACACACACACACACACACACACACACACACACACACACACACACACACACACACACACACACACACAGCACACACTCCCGACTGCCTTCCAAAATAAAACCCGGCTGTTTACCAAGCCAGAGAATCCCGAACGGAATCACACTTTCCCTTTCAAAGGCTGTTTGAAGTTCCCGCACAGATGTTGCTTTTTGATTTCATGTTGGAGAGCAGCCCACTTCTCTCTGCACCACGTGACACATGTTGGAGAGCAGCCCACCTCTCTCTGCACCACGTGACACATGTTGGAGAGCAGCCCACCTCTCTCTGCACCACGTGACACATGTTGGAGCAGCCCACCTCTCTCTGCACCATGTGACACATGTTGGAGCAGCCCACCTCTCTCTGCACCATGTGACACATGTTGGAGCAGCCCACCTCTCTCTGCACCATGTGACACATGTTGGAGCAGCCCACCTCTCTCTGCACCATGTGACACATGTTGGAGAGCAGCCCACCTCTCTCTGCACCATGTGACACATGTTGGAGCAGCCCACCTCTCTCTGCACCACGTGACACATGTTGGAGCAGCCCACCTCTCTCTGCACCATGTGACACATGTTGGAGCAGCCCACCTCTCTCTGCACCATGTGACACATGTTGGAGCAGCCCACCTCTCTCTGCACCATGTGACACATGTTGGAGCAGCCCACCTCTCTCTGCACCATGTGACACATGTTGGAGCAGCCCACCTCTCTCTGCACCATGTGACACATGTTGGAGCAGCCCACCTCTCTCTGCACCATGTGACACATGTTGGAGCAGCCCACCTCTCTCTGCACCATGTGACACATGTTGGAGAGCAGCCCACCTCTCTCTGCACCATGTGACACATGTTGGAGAGCAGCCCACCTCTCTCTGCACCATGTGACACATGTTGGAGAGCAGCCCACCTCTCTCTGCACCATGTGACACATGTTGGAGAGCAGCCCACCTCTCTCTGCACCATGTGACACATGTTGGAGCAGCCCACCTCTCTCTGCACCATGTGACACATGTTGGAACAGCCCACCTCTCTCTGCACCATGTGACACATGTTGGAACAGCCCACCTCTCTCTGCACCATGTGACACTTCTTCACCTCTCTCTGCACCACGTGACACTTCTTCACTTCTCCCACCTCTCTCTGCACCATGTGACACATGTTGGAGAGCAGCCCACCTCTCTCTCTGCACCATGTGACACTTCTTCACTTCTCTCAACCCTCCCCGGCCCTCCACCTCTGTCCCCATGATCACAGGGAGAAAGTTTGATCCGGCAGAGAAGCATCTTTTGAAAAGTTGTCAGGCTATAGCCTCAGCGGAGCGCCAATCAGATGTTCAACCTGAAAGGCAGATGTTTAGTTAGCATGCTAACCTCTGCACGCACGCACGCACGCACACAAGCAGAATACAGATGAACCCTCGCCACGAGATCAAAGGTCCTGCAACAGTGTTATGACAGGTGGAAAATAAATCTCCCTCCCAGAAAACTATGACTTAGCACAAAACACAAAACACGCTCTCTTGAATGTATCCGCTTCTCTTGCAAGTCTTTTCTTAGTTCACACTGAGATGGATCATCTACGGGGCGCCAGGGGCTCCACTGCCTTCTTTGCCCAGGACAGAGCATCTTATTCTGAAAAGCACCTGCTCCCGGGCGCTCAGTGTACATATGCACACTGAACTACTGTCCATGGCTGGCCCTCCGCCTTAAACAACACTATTAAATGATATACATTTCCCTGGCCTGTAAAACCTATTTCACCTGAGCAGGGTGGGCTGTAAAAGGCGGGCCGCGGGGCCACAGGGGGCGAATGTGTCGGGAGGTTTACGACCTAAAACCACTGTCGTACCATGTGTCACACCACTCTCACGGGTTAACAGTGCGCTGTTCACCCCGTCCAAATCAATCCTCTTTTTACGAGCTCTCTTCCAGTATCTGTCCCACGGGTGGTGCCTGAGGAGAGCGCTGGAGATATGGGAAGGACACTTAGGTGAAGGCGGAGATGAGCGAGACAGGGTTCCCACGCCTTTACGTCTTACTGGAGACATCCAATTCAAGGACTTTCCAGGCCCAATTCCCTCAAATTCAAGGGACGCAACAACACGGCATATATAGTTTGAGACACAGATCAAAGTCAATTGACTTTTTTAAATAATGAGACCTAGCAGGCCTTTACAGAAGCTCACAGACAATTACAAAGAGAGAGACAACAATGTGTGAACACTTCTCAACTGTGCTGTGTTACAGTGATGGCAGACTACGTGGTCTCTTGCCTTCTCTAGCAGCACAGCAAAACAATAGTGTGTACGTTCAAATACATAAATGCAACACTTTCAATGAGCCATGTGTATGTATGTCTATTTTCAACAACGTCCAAGGCCCTCAAATTCACAAACTTCAAGGATTTCAAGGAGCCGTGGGAACCCTGGTGAGGGGAAGAGAGGGAGGCGGCTGAGGAAAGGAGACGAGTTAGGATGCTAACGAGTGGAGGAGGGGTGAAGGAAAACCCAGCAGAGAGAAGAACAAATCATGTGCCCCCCCCACACACACACGCACACGCACACGCACACACACACACACACACACACACACACACACACACACACACACACACACACACACACACACACATATAGTGTGTTATGACTCTGACAGAGTGAAACCAGGCCAGCTTTGATTGTGCGTTTCTCCTCTATTAAAGTGAAACACATCACACACATATTATATGCTGCGGAGCGACGCGGGAACGTGGGCCGCTGTACGGCACGGGCGAAGAACAAAGACTGTGGTTGAAAGCTTCCTACAGGCGCTAATTGCAATATTAGCGGTCCTGGCCGGGGGAAGAAGAGGAGAACAACACCACGACTAATTAAAAGAAGAGAGGCGTCCTCTGATTGAACAGCGGGAGAGAGAGAGAGAGGAGAACGAGGGAAGTGGGACAGAGGAAAAAGACAGAAGAAGAAGTGAAGAAATCAAAGAGGCAGACAGTGGAAGGGATAGACTTTAAGAAGACATGTAGAGAGACAGTGGATGAGTGGGCGGAATGCTAACGGAATGCTAACAGCGGTGTGTGTGTGTGTGTGTGTGTGGGGGGGGGGGGGGGGGGGGGTGTGAGTGAGCGAGAAGAGTGTAATCTAAATGAGTCTTGTATCTTTAGAGATTAATCCAAACCCCCGGCTTGCCGGGTCAGCGCGCGGCGGCAGCTTCAGACGTCACACTCTAATCCGTTGGGGTGAAACAAGCAGTGATCCGCAACTGGTTCCTGACCGCAGCCTGCCACTAAGTGAGGTCAGTGGCAGTTTTCAACCTGGACCTTATTTCCCGAATGTGTTATGTCTAAGTAACTAATCCGAAGAACACTTTTTGAAATTGGTGCAATATTGAGCAGTCTTGAGGAGAAGAGGAGAAAAGTGAAGTTGTTGCAGGAAGACAACGGTGGAAATGTGAGTGAGAGCTGGAGAGAGGAGTCCCGGGAAGAACTCAACTCTCGTGAGACTATAGCTTCTTTCTAACTGTATACCTCCTGCAACAACTCAACTCTGCTGAGACCAACTTCTTTCTAACTGCATACTTCCTGCAACAACTCAACTCCTGTGAGACTTGGAGCTAGCTAGACTTCTCCTGGTCACAGACACAGCAGCAAATAGACTGGATCAGAATATAAGCCTGTCAGTTGCAAAAACAAAGCGTTTTAGTGGGCGTGCCCTGTGTGATTACATTGTAGTTATTGCAGCTGCCGGCCGGCTGACGCGATCTTGCCCAATACTGGACCAATTTCAAAAGTTGTTGCTCAGATTAGTTACGTAGACATAAACAGTTAGGAAAATGGTGTGGTGTACTGCTTTCACAAAATGCTAGTAACCCACCATTGATGACAAAATGCAAATGTTGAATCAGAAGAATGTTATTCTTCCATAAAGCAATATAGTTGTTGAAGTAGCTGAATGACGTGGCTGCTAAGCAAGACACGAGTACCGGTATAAATGGTGGCATCTGGTTCATGTGTTCATATTTCAATCCTCTGAGTCACAGTTTCCAATGTGACTTGTTCCTTGAGAAATGGATTCATCTTCACACAACAATGTGTAGTGACCAGAAGCCAGGAGCAGGAGTGGTGACCTCTTGTGGAGAGAACCAAGGCGATAGAAGCAACATGTACAGAAAACGGGTCGTACGAGGTTAGAAGGATCAACGGTGTACAAGTTGCTTTTGAATCGATTTCTCAAGGAACAAGGTTTTATGTAGTGAGGACACGCACCGCTGTGGGCTGTCCAGTCTGAGAGTGAGTGTGTGTGTGCGCGTGTGTGTGTGTGTGTGTGTGTGTGTGTGTGTGTGTGTGTGTGTGTGCGTGTGTGTGCGTGTGTGCGTGTGCGTGTGATCAGAGGACTCTTGTGTCGGCTTTGATTACCAGTCTTGTATATAGCAGTAGCACACTGAGTCTTGTCTATGTAAATCTGGAGACAAGACAGAAATTGAAACCACAGGAGAGGAAAACAGTTCTCTCCTCTCTCCACACTCAGTGCAACCATGTCCGTCCACCCATGAGATTGTAATGAAGCTTCTTCCACTTAAAGTATTGTGTGCTTGTCTTTTGAAAACACTGTCTCTCTCTCTCTCTCATCCTATCTTCCCACCTCTCTCTCGTCTCTCCCCAGCCCCTTTTCCTCTTCTGTCTTCCCTCTCTCCCTCCTCTCTCCGTTCACCTCATCCACCTCATCTCCTCCCTCGCTCTGACCGTCGCGTCTCCTTGCCTGTCTCTAAGCCGTGGTTCCCCACTGAGAAACGCTGTTCACACTGACCTGACCACATCCTCTGACACACACGTACACACACAGATAGAAGTAGACTTGTGTTCATATACACAAACGCTGGGTTATTAGCAAGCTGTGTTGTCTTCTGAAATGTCCTTTGAATCAGGGTGACGGTTCACACCCATGGCACCTGAGAA
>NW_028151628.1:17500-22500 GCF_964638095.1 Poromitra crassiceps | reverse complement strand
TCTCTGATGGATTTCTATTTTCTACCTGTTTGATGGCTGAACGTTGAGGCAAAATGGTGCCGCTAGTCTAGAAAGAAGCCCTTACTTTTTGCTTCTGAAGTTACTACAAGGGATGCACCGATTGATCGGCCAGCGATCGAATCGGACGATTTTCGCCCTAAATATCATGAGATCGGAGAATTGCGATACTTTATATGCGCCGATTGCAAAACTGATTGACAATGCAAAACGCGTGAGCCATTTCTACGTGGAGTTGTGCCCAATTGTCGCATGCAAACACAGCTGAAACATGTCGGTGGTGTCATTATAAAGTGTCTGAGACAGACGTGTGTCATCTGTAATGTATGCCAGGATCAAATACCTTGTGGGGAGAAGCAATAGTAATCCTGGCAGCAGACAGTCGAGCAGGGTGCAGCTTGTCATGTGTTCACACCGTTTCCTTCTAGAGACCCGTGCTGCACTGAGGCTAGCTCACGTTAGCTCTTATAAATGCAGTTAGCTTGCTAGCATTAGCCACTTGGTAACATTAGTTTGTTTTGCTAGACTTTACACTTCTTATCCTGCTTATAACATCAGAGTGCACACCAAATGATGTAAACAATGGTAAGACTTCTGGAAGTTAAACGTTAGCTAGTTGCTTTGATTGAACCTTGAACTACCAAGACTGAAACAGAAAGGGATAGTGTAATCCTATTGCAAGATCATGTCTAGTTTTCAATAATATATATATTTTTTTACGTGCTGCCAAGTCTGACCCTCATTTCACTGCTTTGCTTACTGTACATTATACCTTGGCATGAGACAAATACAACTTTGAACTGCTGTTATTTTACTGGCAGCATCGGGGGACTTTTGTTTTGAAAAGAAAATAAGCATTTCACCTCCTACCACGCGAAAACAATGCACTGCACTTTTCTTTTCTTTTTGCTACAGTAGATTTAAATTAGCCTGACATGGCTTGGCAGCTGGCAGGCTGGGGCACATCACCCATATATCTTAGTATTGTTACATTAGTAATTAAATTGTTAGGGTAGTGTTCAAATGCTAACTTTAAACAGCATGGGCATAGAGAATGCTAACGCCATTAGCACCATGTTGTATAGTAAAAATAAAAACACAGATTTGGTCGTCTAACCTAGATTGTTAGTGGATTATTCAAACTTTCCAGTCAAGTACGGTCCATTTGGTAGGTTATATTAGTCCAAAAATGTTATGATCTACCTGGGCGGGCCGCCCAAGTAAAGTCTATGTGTGGGGAAACACTGCCTGTATCTTCTCCCTGACGGTAACGGGGATAGCAAGCTGTTGTGTGGATGGGTTGAGTCTTTGCTCTTTGATGATCTTCCTGGCTTTGCTGAGGCACCTGCAGGTTGAGAGAGTGATGTGCTTGGCTGCAGGTTGGGCAGTCTGCACCTCACCTTGTGATGTGCTTGACCCAGGTTGGGCAGTCTGCATCTCACCTTGTGATGTGCTTGGCTGAGCATTGCAGCTGCCAAACCAGGCGGTGAAGTTGCCTGTCAGCAGGCTTTCTATGGCGCCTCTGTAGAGGTCCTGGTCCTGGTGGGTGCTGCTGACTCCCAGGTAATTGAAGTGGTCCACTATCTCCACCGCTGTCCGGTAGATGGTGACTGCGTGGACTGGTGCCGCCTTCCTTCCTGTGGTCCACGATGATCTCCTTGGTCTTGGAGACGTTCAGGGAGAGGCGATTGGCCTGTCCACCATTGTTCCAGGGCACTCACCTCTTTCCTGTGGTGTCGGCCATGTCGTCGTCATTGGAGATCAGCCCCACCACCACCAACACCGTGTCATCCGCCAACTTCACGATTGGCTGATTATCTGTGGGAATGAGTAAAAATACACCAGCAAACAAGATGGACCTTACATTTCAATCCAGACATGCACTGTTTGTAACAGTGAAAGGTTTTGAGGGTGTTTTGTGTTTTGTAGTCCTGTGAATCCATCTCTGCGCTAAGCCTCATTGTGTTGGCAGCCAGACAGAGATGGAGGAATAGAAAGACAGAAAGGAGAGAGAGACAGAGAAAGAGAGACAGAGAAAGAGAGAGAGAGAGAGAGACAGAGAGATAGAAAGAGAGAGAGACAGAGAGAGAGAAAGAGAGAGACAGAGAAAGAGATGAGAGAGAGAGAGATGGAGAGAGAGAGAGAGAGACAGAGAAAGAGAGAGAGAGACAGAGAAAGAGAGAGAGAGACAGATAAAGAGAGAGAGAGAGAGAGAGAGACACAGATAAAGAGAGAGACAGAGAAAGAGAGAGAGAGACAGAGAAAGAGAGAGAGAGAGACAGAGAGAGAGAGAGAGAGACAGAGACAGAGAAAGAGAGAGAGAGAGAGGGGTCTCTTGAGGTTTCAACCTCAGAGCAGCTCTGAGCGTTGCTTTGACACCATGCTCCATCAGGAGAGGCTACCTGACATGCTGTGATTGGTGGCCACAGCCTGGGACTGGCCCTGCGTGGGGGGGGGGGCAAGGGAGGGGCACTAGGGGAGAGAGGGCGATTGGGCGGGGGTGTTGGGTGAGGTAGCATCAGGGTCTGAGAGGTGGAGGTAAAGGAGCGGAGCTTGAAGAAGACATGATTGGTGGCCTCAGGCCTGAGGGAGCTGATCGTTGACCCCCAAGGAGGGGAGGAGGTAGCGGGGGACATAGGGGACAGTGGTAGCTGAGGAGATGGGTGTCCTTTGGAGAGAAGGCGGTGTGGGGGGTAGGGTGGGTGTGTAGAGGGTGAGGAGAGGCTGACTGACAGGGGATGATATGTGGTCTTCGACCGAGACCCCCAGATAGCACCCAAAGGAGGGAGGGGATGGGGCTAGAAGAAGGGGGCAGAAGAAAGCAGGGTAGGATGCAGAGAAGTAGATGGGGTTAAAGAGGGATGTATAGAGACACTGCATGAAATAGGCCATGCCCATCATTGAATTAAACATAGCTAAAAGCTGTTGTGTGGTGGGCTGTGCAGACAACAAATGTAAAAAATCTGCAATTAAAGTTTTCTTGTACTCCTGAGCAAAACAAGGAAGCCATTGAGAAATCACGAGAAGAAAAATGTGGATCTAGCTGTCAAGGAAGTAAGTTGGAGTGTTCATCTTCCGTATAGATGACCTTTGTGTGCAACACGCGACCATGCATGCGACATAGGAGAACGCCAGGATTGGGGGGGGGGGGGGGTCATTGTTTCCCCGCGTTTTGGGCGTGGTTTCTGAATGATGACGCACTCCGCAGTGTCTCTATGGCAAAAAGGGGGAGCCAAAGAAGGTGGGAAGGGGAGGAGTGAAGACAGGTGATGTGTAGAAGAGTAGGGGAAGCTGGACGGTGGAGATGGGAGATCGCTCATTGGGGAAGATGAACGAGATGAAAGGAAAGATGGTTGGAGGGAGGAGATGTTAGAGAGATGGAGAAACAAGAGGACAGTGAAGAACGCGGGGAGACAGACTGAGTGAAGCAGATGGGAACATGAGAGAGGAGAGTGGGTCGAGACTCTGAATTAAAATGATTGAAATTCTAGGGAATGTAATGCTGTGGTTACCCCAAAACCTTGCCAACCTCCCAGTCCCCACCTGCCCTCCAGCCAACCTCCCAGTCCCCACCTGCCCTCCAGCCAACCTCCCAGTCCCCACCTGCCCTCCAGCCAACCTCCCAGTCCCCACCTGCCCTCCAGCCAACCTCCCAGTGCCCTCCAGTCAACCTCCCAGTCCCCACCTGCCCTCCAGAAAGATGGAGATAGCACTTTGGAGCGCCTAGTGTGAACGAGCCATTAACAGCAAGAAACAGGCCACCATGACATTAATACATAATAATAATAATAATAATAATAATAATAATAATAATAATAATAATAATAATAATAATAATAATAATAATAATAATAATAATACATTAAACTTATATAGCGCTTTTCTAGATACTCAAAGTCGCTTCACACACAGAATAAAATCATTTAATATGTACATGCTGGTTTGTGTGTCTGTGGATTTGGGAGTTTATAGGCCCATATCTCTGTGTGTGTGTGTGTGTGTGTGTGTGTGTGTGTGTGTGTGTGTGTGTGTGTGTGTGTGTGTGTGTGTGTGTGTATATGTATGTGTGTGTGTGTGTGTGTGTGTGTGTGTGTGTGTGTACATGTATGTGTATGATGTCTCAGTGTGTCACAGGGCCTCGTCTTTCCCCTCCACTGCACCCTGACAGCGGTGTCAAACAAGGCGCTATATGATCTGTGTGTGTGTGTGTGTGTGTGTGTGTGTGTGCGCGCGCCTGCGCATGTGTGTGGGTGTGTGTGTGTCTTTGAGTGTGTGTGTGCATGTGTCTACTAGGTTGATGCTGTTTTGATTCTTCTTTCTAACCTCTTTCCCCCCCGGATCCCTGGGGTGTTCCAGGGTCCTGCCTAATGGACAGTCTCGGCCCGCTGAGCTGGCCTTTGGCTCGGGCACTGAGCCGGACGCCTAACTAGGGCCCTTTGTTGCTCATGGGTCCTGATTGCGCTGACCTCTGGGCCGGCTTCCTGGGAGAAGAAGAAGAAGAGGCGGAGAGACAAGAGGCGAGCAGGGGAAGTGTTTTTACGCCCCGCTGCTCACATCTCTCCAGCGGGCGAACAGAAAGCCGCGCGCTGTTTTGGCAGCGCACTAAAGGGGCCCGTTGGCGGCGTTGTTGTGTTTTCCAAGCTGCAGGTGGACAGTCGGTCGTATAGTAGCTTCAGCTACAGACGGAGCCGTCCAACAAGTCTATAGCTTCTTACAAGCTAGCTGCACTTTGGCTGTTGTTCCACTCCCAGGAGAACTAGTTTGGAAAAGCCTTCTGTAGTGTGTTACTGTACACGGTGGGCGAGTGCTTATACTTCAGTGGTTCTCACTTGTACCTGGTGCAACACCAGAACACTATCCCATCTCCAAAACCAGATGATGCAAAAATTATATTTAGAAAAAGGATTGGCCCAAGTTACTAGAAGAGCTTCTCAAACCGTCTCAAACGGTGATGGTGTTGGCCTGTTTGGCCTCGTGGATAC
>NW_028151628.1:2500-15000 GCF_964638095.1 Poromitra crassiceps | reverse complement strand
GTTACACGCGACGCAAAAAATAAACACACATTTCCCAGTGTCTCTGCCATCACACTGGACACCAACACTAGCGGGAGACTTCTCCCCCTCCAGCAAATATACATGAATGTTATACGTAACGAACATAAACATAAACATTAACATCTTACCCGAGAGGGAGAGACCTAAGCTAAGTAGCTAACGGCTAACTAGCGTGTTAGCTAGCCGATCTGAAAAGCATGTAAACAGCGGTGAGATTAGTGAGAGAGACCTGCGAGTGCTTGTGCAGAACTAGTGCACGTTGTGTACAGCGGGTAATGAGCCGCTGTGATGAAGATTAAAGCGATATTCACGGAGTTGAGAGCAGACAAACACTCACAGCTGCATCATCCTCTCCAGTCCTGCACATGACGCGTTCAGGAGCTGTCGGTAAAGCACGCGAGTGTGGCCTTTGAGTGACATCTGTAATGTGTCACAACAAAATAAATAACCTGGGTTGCCCTTACTATGTTATCATGAGTTACTGGACAGACACGCTACTAACTTTTTAGTCCGAGCATTCTTACATAGCATAGTGTGCTGTGCAGAGTGCTGCAGTTCATATTTTTCGATTGTGTTTCTATTTTCAATGAGACAGGCAAAGGACCTGTCTCAAACATTGACTGATATCACAGGATTGTGAAGAGTACAATGTACATGGCTATATAATTTGTAAAGAGTGTAAGGAGAAATATTCTATTAAGAGATGCATAGAGATAGCCTACATCAGTGGTTTCCAAACTTTTTGTGCCCAAGGCACACCAGAGGACATGACAAAATCTCAAGGTACACCTATATAGCCTAAGTCTATCGGTGCAAAATAGCCTCTATTACTCTTATCACTCTAAATGTTTTTTTATTTACTAATGTCAAATAAAATTTGACAAAATAAATATATTACTCTAGGAATTAATTAGAAACTTTGCAAAATTACTACATCAAAGCAGCAATACACCCACTTTTTGTATAGTTTTAGGCTACCGTATATTTGCAATTGCAATAATGCAAAATCCCAAGGCACACCTGGACTTGTCCTAAGGCACACCATTTGGGAACCACTGGCCTACATTATGGCGTTGTTCTAACACAGAGAGACAATCAGTTAATATGGCGTTATTCTTCTAACACAGAAACATTCAGTTCGTTATTCTTCTAATACAGAAACATTCAGTTAATATGGTGGTCTTCTAACACCAGAGAGACACATTTCAAAAGGTGTCCTTCAATCCCACAGTGACTGTTAAGGGTGTTACTAAACCTTGAATTTCTGAATGTGATCAACCTTGTGGACATTCTGTTTCTTATCCATTAGGTATCGAGTATCGTATCTGTAGAGTATCGTATCTGTATCGAGTATCGTGATACTAAAGTTGGTATCGGTATCGAAGTCAGAATTTTGGTATCGTGAACAACCCTACTGGGGAGTGACCATAGACAAAGACGATGGGATTTCAAGCAAGACGGTTCAACTTCAACTCACTTCCTGTCATTTTGGCACGCGCGTTTAGCCCATAGACCAGACCAGCACATCCGGGTCATTTGCTAAACATGAAGGCCGCGCCCCTTTTTAGGGGACAACACAAGCCACTCGCGTTGACTTCAATGTAAAATAGCAGTACCAAAAAAATCTATAGAAAAAGAACAGAATTAATTTAGTTTATAAATGACCCAAAGACACCATGACATGACAATATATTTCAACTCGGCCGGCCATTTGCGGCAAGATACATCGACATGAGGTACTTGCCTTATATGAACGCTGTATCCAGTTTCCACCAGGTTACATGCATCGTCCACATTGACGGTGTCACCCCTACTCTATCACACACCTGTTTTTTTTTGTATTATTGTTAGTGAAACTATAACAACACAGCAACTCTTCGGCATATCTCTATCAAATTAAACCGTTTTAAATAGTTTGTTTGAAGTGGTTTTGGCTTCTTGTACCGTCTTTTACTATGGTGGGTTTCCGCTAAAAAGGGGCGCGGCCTTGGCGCTGGACGCTTGAAGACACGGCGCAGTTCTGGACTATGGTTTTCCACGGACACGCCCACTTTGGAGGTTTTTGGCCGGTCTGAGTCTATTGGAGTCAATAGGAAAAGTCAACGTGATCTCAGATTATGACAGATTATTTCTCCCCATATTCATATAAGTAAATATTCGGCCCATTCTCCGAAGCCACATATCTTCAGAATATTCTGACACTAAAATGGCATTTTTCAGATAGACAGATCAGGAGAAAAATAAAGTTGTTCAAGACCTGTCTCTATCTCAGCAACACACTCTCATGAGATTTGGCAACAGGAACTCATGTTAGCAGGGAGCGATTAGCTAAAGCTAAAGCTGAAGTTCGTTGATGTAGTAGCTAAATCTGTGGCTAGAAAAAATATTTTTTTAATAGAATATCGCTGCTATCTATGTGAGGGACAGCAAACAGAGCAGGCTGTCAGCAGCACGGAGGTGCGTTACATCGCTAATTCATGTTCTCTCTATTATATAACAACCATAATGAACCGCGGTGTGACAGAAAATATGTTGTTACAGAGTAGGGCTGCACGATATATCGTTTACACATCGACATTGCGATGTGCGCATGCGCGATAGTCACATCGCAGGACGTGCGATGTCAAAAGCAAATTAACTCGTCATGTTGCTTGATAAACTCTCACTTTAGGGGTAGCCTACTGAGTGAAATGCAGGCTCTCTCAAAGGAGAGAGACGCCCCGCTACTGTACTCACTCATTTAGTGCTTAGCTTCAACACAACAAACATGCACAGAGACCTAAATTGAATTATCTTTTGCTTATGTTGCGTTGCTGACAGACAGTAGCCCGTCTGTAAACGATGTGGTTGCGGAGGCGGACTTGTCCACAGTTTGCAGCGCACTCGCATACAGCAGGCTGGCTGCTGTAACTCAACATGTCCGTGGAGTGGAGATATTTACTCTTGAAACACCAAAAAGCAAGACCGCAACTTATGACACGAAGGCTGATTACTGAGAAGTTGTCCGTGTTATCACTGTGGCCAGGGATCGCGGAACCGCCCGGGCCACCCGGGCCGCGGCCCGGGTACTTTTCAGTTCCCCCCCCCAAATTTTTTTTTTTTTTTTTTTTTTTTTACAATTAAACCTCATTTACTTATTACACTCGACTGGTTGTTTTTCAGATGTGATGTGAATCTAAAGTGAACTAAACAAGTCAGATCCACTATAAATGTTTTTCAGTAGATGCTGTGATGTAGCCACAAGAAAGGTGCAATATTAATGTTTTTCAGGAGATGGCGATGTTGCTAGCTATAGGTTCTAAACAAGAAATGTGGTTCAAATGTTTACAGTAGTTTTCCTTTCTTGCTGCACTACAATGTTACAATGCTGTGAGACAGGCCCGGCGTTAAACTGGCCCCCCCATTCAATTTTTTTTTTTTTTTTTTGTGTGTGCTAAAAACGTTTTTCCGTTTTAAAGTTTTAAAGTTTAAAACGGAATCTGGCTGTCATTAGGCATTGATTAACTGAATGCTATTGCTAACTGTTACTTTGAACCTCCATTTGCAATGATTCTGGCTGGATATTAATTAATTATTGTAAATTTGTCACAATGAATGCAATTTGTGCACAATGTGTAAATACATTTAATATTAATTGTTTAGGCCTATTTGTAAAGTCACAACACATTAGAGATGTGTGTAGTTCCTCATAGATTTAGCCTCTTCCTTTTGCTCTCAAATGCACCAGTTTGACGAATTTTACTTTAAAATGTACAAAATCTTCTTCCGGGGGAGAATCCCCCCGGACCCCCCTTGGCCCCCCCCCAAGCTAGGGGCAGGCCCCCTCTGTAATTTGGTTCTGGAGCCGGGCCTGCTGTGAGACGGAGCTAAACACAAAAGATGCAATATTAATAGTTTTTCATGAGATACTCAGTATTTAATATTAATACTAATACTAATAATAGAAAAGGAGAAGATACTGAATAATGACATCACAACAGTATAATCCTAATGTTAATTTAAAATTAAATATTCTTCTAAATATGGATAAAATCCAAAAAACATAAAATTTTCTTCGGCGCTGCCGAGATTCCATTCCTTACAGCACCCCCTACTTAATAATAGTTCCAGCGCGGCTGCAAAAATATGGTGGCGCATTGTGTCAAGTGTACTGGCTCGGGGAACGGTCCGGCCCCCAGTCCCTTAGGTTTCTGACAATGTGGCCCCCTGAACAATTTAGTTGAATAGCCCTGCTGTAAAACCCAGTCGCCCTCATATTCTGGTTTATTTCAAGAAAAACATTTTGGCTAGTTGAAATTAATTGGCTCGTAACTTTAAAATCTAGCAGCCATATTGGCTGGTGATAAAAAAAAGTTGAATCTCAAACCCTGCAGTGAGAGCAGGTGGTGACATAGGAGTGAGTGAGAAAAGGAGCAAATATATGATTGTTAAGACTGAATACTGACATCACAACCGTCTAATCCTAATGTTAATTTAAAATGAGATATTCATCTGGCTTCAAACGACCAAAATCTTTATATGATGATAATAATAATAATCAATGATGGTGGTTCACAGACGTGTGTGTGTGTGTGTGTGTGTGTGTGGGGGGGGGGGGCACGCCCCCCCGACGGGGGGACACGCCCCCCCGACACGCCCCCCGGCCCCCCCAAGTTCAGATGCGTTCCGCTATCCCTGACTGTGGCTGTCTCTCCCCTTCAAGTCTCTGATGTTGCATCACATGATAGCAGTAACGTTACGGTAGAGTTAATCATACATAGCGACTTATTTACACAAAACATGTCAGTGAAAATAAAAAGAGAAGAGACATATCTGGGCAATTAAATGTATATTTATTACTTTTCACGAATGAATTGTTTGTCACCGGTCGGCTGCATGTGAATCCTCGTCTCTCTGTACTGCCAGCCTTGCGCTCAAAAACCGGAACTCCGCAGATGCGGAGTGTACCACTTGGTCGTTTCTGGAGGGGGTTTCCGGGGGGTCAGACCAAGTGTGTAAAGTGGCAGGGGTGTTTCATTGTTGATTTATTGAAACGTTAGAAGAACGAAAGAAGTTGAAAGCAGTGATTATAATCAATGAAATCTAATGTTTTTCTGCAAATAGCATCATTGGGAGGTAGATTCTGGCACTCAATATTAGGGGTGGGCAATATATCAATTGTATATCAATATTGTGATATGAGACTATATGGTCTTAGATGTTGGATATGGTAATATGGTGATACAGCATACATGTTGTCTTTCCCTGGTTTTAAAGGCTGCATTACACTAAGTGAAGTGTAGGCTAGTGACATTTTAAAGTAGAATGTCATAACTTACTCACTTTTTCATGTATGTAGCCTAAGTCATGGAAATCCATTGGTCAAAATGTGTATGCACCCTGATAGATGACGCTCTGAGGCCTACAGTATAGGCGACAGCCCAGTGGTTGAGAAACATTAAAATACCTAATTTCCCCTCCAAAATCAGATGGACTCCTCTACAAAATCATCCCAATCATTCTAGAAGTATTCTTTTCTTTAAAATAGAGCTATTCTGGTAATCTGGTGAAAATCTGTATTTTTTCATATCGCAATATATATCGCAGGGGCAGGGAATATCGCAATGTCAGTTTTTTCCAATATCGTGCAGCCCTATTACAGAGTGTATTTCGCATGCCCTGTTTTGGCCCATTTTGGCCTGTTCCAGGACTCTGCGCTGAATATCTTCTAGGAGGATCCAAATGTAACCAAAGTTATCTGGGTGAGTAAAACCTCATATTTTAAGCTGGAAATAAG
Organism: Poromitra crassiceps; assembly: GCF_964638095.1. Taxonomy (NCBI): domain Eukaryota; kingdom Metazoa; phylum Chordata; class Actinopteri; order Beryciformes; family Melamphaidae; genus Poromitra; species Poromitra crassiceps. The sequence goes on along the minus strand of NW_028151628.1, from coordinate 9,203 downwards.
GTCCAGGGTGTAAAAAAAACTGGAATTCTCCTTTAAGAGGGGGAGACAAATGCCTTTACCTCAACTTGTTTAACCTAAATAGAGCCACCACTGCTGCTAGATGGTATGGCTCCTGGGCCACTGTGCTTTTCCCGGTGATGTTCCCAGGCAGCCTGGCTGGAGGAGACAAGGTGTTGAAGGCAGTGGGACTAGCTAAGGCCTTCACTTTGTCCTTGCTTTAGGTCTCTGTGATGCACGAGGCCTTCAGGGTCCACAGTTGCCGGGTTTGGAAGTCACTGCTATTTTCAGCAAACAGGCTTTCTTCCTCCTATAGAGGCGACGCGTGCACCTATGAATACACACACACACACACACACACACACACACACACACACACACACACACACACCTGGCTGTCAGGTGTTGCTTGGAACTGCTTGGATAGGCCAAGGGGATCAATCTGTCACCTCCCACACCTCCTGGAGAAGGAAGGGCCTGGTAACCCGGGACCATTGTTAACCAAAATAACCTCCCTCATCCTGCAGATAGGCTGCACTGCAGGGGGTCACTGGGAACAGGATGTATGGTGAAAAATAGAAAAGACAAACCCCTCCATCCTTCTTCTTCTTCGTCTTCTCCCTGCCTCTCTTGTCAGTCTGCCCCCTCCCTCCCCTCCCCTCCCTCCCCTCCCTCCCCGTGTCAATTGTAAAGTGCACCTCGTCGGCCCCGCGCCCCTCCACCTCTCCCTGCCCCCCCCCCCCCCCCCCCCCCGCCCCGCCCCGCCTCCAGCAGCTCTGTTGCTTTGGTCTGGCTCTGAAGGCCGTTCTTATTACCGGCACAGAGCGTGGGTCAGGATGGCAAGCCGGCAGCATACTATTAAAGCCTAATGAAAGACATCTCTGCAGGCTCTGAGCTCAGCGAGCGGCCACAAGAGCTCTGCTCTGCCCTGCCCATTGTTCTTCTGCTGCTGCTGCTGCTGCTCCTCCTCCTCCTCACACACCATTCTGCAGCTTCTTCTCTTCCACCTCGAAAAGCTGTCTTCTCTGCTGTCTCCGTGTCTCTGTCACCGTGTCATGTCTGTCTCTGTCTATGCCTCTCCCCCTGTGTCTCTGTCTAACTCTCTGTCTCTGTCTCTCTCCCTGTGTCTCTGTCTCTGACTCTCTCCCTGTGTCTCTGTCTGACTCTCTGTATATGCCTCTCTCCCTGTGTGTCTCTGTCTCTGACTCTCTCCCTGTGTCTCTGTCTCTGACTCCCTCCCTGTGTCTCTCTCTATGCCTCTCTCCCTGTGTCTCTGTCTATGCCTCTCTCCCTGTGTCTCTGTCTCTGACTCTCTCCCTGTGTCTCTGTCTCTGACTCTCTCCCTCTGTCTCTGTCTCTCTCCCTATGTCTCCGACTCTCTCCCTGTGTCTCTGTCTCTGACTCTCTCCCTATGTCTCCGACTCTCTGCCTGTGTCTCTGTCTCCGACTCTCTGCCTGTGTCTCTGTCTCTGATTCTCTCCCTGTGTCTCTGTCTATGCCTCTCTCCCTATGTCTATGCCTCTCTCTCTGTCTCTGTCTGACTCTCTGTCAGAGTGCCCTCTGACACCTGACACACAGTGGTGAGACAGAGGGGAAGATCCTGTGCAACTTATGCTTAGAATAGTGAAGACATTAGCGACTTAAAATTGGATCAGCTGGTATCTACTATTAAACTGAGCAGAGTTGTATCACAGACTCCTGCACTATATAATGTCAGATAAATCAATGCCAAGTTCCCCCTGCCACGCTTCTCTAATCCTCTCAGTAGAGGCCATGGTGCATTTGTCAAACAGACATACAAATCTAGAACTACGGTGCTTGGAGTGAGGAGGGCTCAGCAAAACGTTTTAAAAAAGCACGTTTATTTGGGAGCGCTTCAAAGGTATGAATGTTGGATCGAACATAATCTCTGATTTGCAGGTATCTGAACCAGTGTGTGCCGGGCAACTCAAACTTCCTCTTCAGTACATCAAAGGATGCAAATTGACCATCTATGTATAGGTCTCTGATGGAAACCAGCCCCTTCTCACTCCAGGCATGCTAGGGTTTGTCTGACCGTGAAGGTAAAAAAGAGTGATTAAGACAAATTGGTGCATGGACAGAAACATCTGGTAGACTCAAAACACTCCTAACTTTGTTTAGAATTCTGACAGTTTTTCATAACAAAACTTTAAATGTTGTAAAGTCCCAGGCCTCTCTAGCTTAGAAAATAGCATGGCTGGCAGAGATGAGTTGGCAATAGAGCTGCCCTCCATTTTCAGCCACAGGGGGCCCCCAAGAGTTATTGCCAGGAGTCCCGTGCAGCCAAAACATTAGAGTCCTAACATTGGCAGCCGCCACGGCATGTTGTTAAATACATGCAATGCACTGATAGAGTTTGACTGTGTGCAATGCAGCCATTGTAATGAATATACAGGATGCACATTTTATTCTGACATTGGACATATTTGTATGTTTAAATATTGTATATTTAAATGGCCCAGGCAGTGAGTGACCTTGGAATATGGGTGAAAATCCCTGCTAATAATCAAGAGAATGAATGTGATTATAGGAGCATTCTGTTTTCCTTTGCCTCCCTCCTCAGGTAGGTCAGAGGTCAGGCCAGCTAGAGAACAAGCACCCTTTGAGCTCGTAGGGATTCAGTGTCTTGCTCAAGGACACTTGAGCAGTGTAGATGCTTCCTGACACGGAGGTTGAACCCAGGTTGAAAAGTCATCAAGTTTCAGATTCTATTCGTTTTAGCTTGAATAAATTTGCCTCAGCGACCTTTTCCAATGCAATGATGTAGACGAGTCGAGTCGGACTCGTCTGAGTCCTGGACACATTTCCGGCACTCGTGACTTGTGATTCTTTTTTCTTTCTTTTTTGTGTGTGTAATGGGCCGTAGTAATTTGCCATATGATATTGATACATTAGCTATATTAATACCATGACAATATTGATTTTTGTGCAAGGGCAGGCACGTGTGTTCCACCAACATGGGGATTCACGCTCATGTTCAGTAACTCCGGACTCAGGTAATGGGGACTCTTTTTTGGTGACTCGGACTTGGACACTGGGGACTTGAGACTCCATCTTGGACTGGAGAGATAGTGACTTGAGAACTGATGCAATGACTCATGTAACATTAGCCAGTAAGCTAACCACCCATATGCATTGATTTGATGAGCTTAGAAATAAAAGTGATTGTTTAGCTCGCTGACTAGTGGGCTGGTAAACACACAGGAAGTGGAACTTACTGATACAGACAATTCACGAGATTTGTGGAAGACCATTTAGACAGCTAGAGTGAGTAGCATGATACAGTGAGTGGAAAATGTCCACCTCCTGTGACTTTTACTTTATTTGTTCCATTTCTTGCATTGTAAGTGCAGTCATGTGTATTTTATTTTTCCTGAAATCTGTGCTCTACTCGGTTGAGGTGAAAAGGAAATGTACCTTTTTTTGTGAAGGTATGAAATGAATCATAAACGAGAGAAACAGAATTGAGAAAAGTATTCAGACCCTTGTTTCATTTACCTCGGTGGCGAAAAAATATATATTTGTTTTCATCCCAACCTCTCAAGTTTAAACCCTTGAATTGCCCTAATTTGCACCTTCTTCTCTCTGTCTCTTTGTCTCTGTTTGTCTCTCAGTCTCTCTCTCTCTTTCTTTCTCTCTGTCTTTCTTAGAACATCACGTCCAATAATGTGGCAGTATCTGGTGCAGACTGGAGAAACAGGAAGTTGTGTAGAAAAGCTTGTTGTTTACCTGCGCTCGCAGACAAAACTCAGATGGGCGGACAGGTCTTCCCCTAAAAGTATATTTCTCCGCACTTTCCTCAATTCTTTGCTATACCAAAACTTTTTACCGTATGTTTACGGCTGCGTGTTTTTTTTTTGCGATTTTCAAAGTTTTAATCCACCAGTCTCTCCAATCAATGTCCTCATACCATCATACATTTTGATTCTGCATTTATTTATTAGCCCCACCCCTCCCACCACCACCACCACCACCAAGGCTCAGCTGTCCTTGTGCCTTTACACATTGCAAATGAATGCATATCCATGCAAATTCTTAAAAAAAAAACAGAGGCCGAGAATTTGAATATTTTGCTTAGAGCGGCGCCCAGGTCGACCCTGCCATTCGGCATTTGAAAGCAGTGTGTCTGTTTGAATACTGAGGATCTCTCTTTGTCATGTTCGCCAGAGGGGCTGGCTGAGCAGCAGCAGCAGCAGCAGCAGCACAGGCAGGATGGGCAGAGATCGGCTGGGTAGCTGCACACACAGACAGACTAATTGGGGAAAGGGGGGCCAATGGGGGGGGGGGGGGCGGGGGGGGGCGTCGGCAAAGGGTGAGGAAGAGGTGGGGGATCTGAGATGACGACAGGGGGGTTTGGGAGGCAGGTGAGAAAGGACAAGGAGTGGGGGATGGAGGGGAGGAGGGGAGGTGGAGAGGAGAGGTGATGAACAGGGCGAGAGGAAGAAGAGGTGAGGGAGGGGTGAGAGGAGACACACACACACACACACCGTGGTTTCCTTCTGTGCTGCTGAGGTGCTCGTTGTAGCCATGCTGACGACGACGTCATTATACTGTATAGAAGAAGTGCTGGCTCCAGAACCAGAAGCAGGGCGCCACCTGCTGCAGTCCACCGCAGCCCCAAAACTCACTTTTATCACTTGTTTAACAGGGTTTGAGGAGGGGGCTTCAGCATTTGCCAGGTTTCTAGGAGTCATTCAACATATTCAAATGGTCTCTCTCACCTTTGGACTCAGTCTAATACAAACATTAATACTTTTGAATCCAATGGACCAGGCCGCCATTCGGGGATGTCTTCATATATACAGTCGTTGTCGAAATACTGTCCTGAACCTGGTACACAAGCAGTGACATTGTCCATAGATACAAGTCGGTCTGTGTGGGAGCGCCCACAAAATGTTACTAGGGCTGGGGCGCGGGTGGGGTAAAACTTTGGTGCTGTGGCTCTACACTACAGGATTGGGGATTCTAGAGCAGGTACATAAGACGTCTGTTCAGTTGTGCGTTTACTGCGGGGGTTAAATCCCCGATCGTGCCTGCTAACTATGCTGAATGGGGAGAACGGGATGATTTACCCCACCCTGACCACGCCTCCGGCCAGCTATCCCCCATCTTCTACGGGGGTAGCTAACACATCGACTCAACATACTGTATGTGAAGTACTGACTGAGTGAACTGCCCAGTGCAGTTCAAGACAATTCCAATGTGTCACAATCATTGTACTGTATTATTATTTTGTGATCATATTCAGGAAATTAATTTCAATGTTGCCTAGTAGTAGTAGAAGAAGTAGTAGTAGAAGTGAGGTAGTAACGTTAGCGGTTAGCTAACTCCTTAGTTTTGGAGATATTTTCATCTCATACCTATTTGGAGGGTTTCCCACTTGACCTTAATGTGGTAAGGTGGCAGGGCTGTTTAATTGTCGCTTATTTGTTGAAATGTTATCTTAATCATTTTGAGTGGATCAATTGTTTTGTCAATATCTAATGACCTTTATTAATTGTTTAATTGAATATGGTGGAATATTATGATCCAGGTAACTAATGCTATGAGATCATTGATTACCAAACCAAAGACTAACTGATGTCACAGTAGGAGCCAGCTACTATGGAGCTGCAGCTCCTTGGGAGATATTCAAATTCAGGTATCGGAATCGGATCGGAACTGAACAAATCTGGATCTAATATGAAGCTAGAGGTTGGTGATATTTATGGGCAACAAACTTCAAGAGGTTTAATTTGCACATTGGGATTTTTCTGTCTCTACTAAAATGACTCCTTAACTAGATATAATATTCATAGTAATTCTTTGTGAATCTCTTAACCTGATACAGAATGTACTGTATATCATTAAATATGATAAGGTACTATGAAGTAGAAAAGGCAAAATAATAATGGCGCTCACTGTATGTAGATGCAATCGGGGGAATTGTTTGTAATGTATGAAGCACGGGCAGATAAATGGACCTTATTTTTCTCTCACCCTCACATTCTCCTTGAAGTGTGTTTGTGCTGTGGGTGCACTGACTGCTGCTGCTGCACTGACTGCTGCTGGTGCACTGACTGCTGCTGCACTGACTGCTGCTGGTGCACTGACTGCTGTTGCTGCACTGACTGCTGCTGGTGCACTGACTGCTGTTGCACTGACTGCTGCTGCTGCACTGACTGCTGCTGCACTGACTGCTGCTGCTGCACTGACTGCTGCTGCACTGACTGCTGCTGGTGCACTGACTGCTGGTGCACTGACTGCTGTTGCACTGACTGCTGTTGCACTGACTGCTGTTGCACTGACTGCTGCTGCTGCACTGACTGCTGCTGCACTGACTGCTGCTGGTGCACTGACTGCTGCTGCACTGACTGCTGCTGGTGCACTGACTGCTGCTGCACTGACTGCTGCTGCTGCACTGACTGCTGCTGGTGCACTGACTGCTGCTGCACTGACTGCTGCTGGTGCACTGACTGCTGTTGCCTGCACTGACTGCTGCTGGTGCACTGACTGCTGTTGCACTGACTGCTGCTGCTGCACTGACTGCTGCTGCACTGACTGCTGCTGCTGCACTGACTGCTGCTGCACTGACTGCTGCTGGTGCACTGACTGCTGGTGCACTGACTGCTGTTGCACTGACTGCTGTTGCACTGACTGCTGTTGCACTGACTGCTGCTGCTGCACTGACTGCTGCTGCACTGAC
>NW_028151629.1:50466-62966 GCF_964638095.1 Poromitra crassiceps | reverse complement strand
TAACCTTACTGCTAACATGAGTATAGCAGTCAACAGCTAACCTTACTGCTAACATGAGTATAGCAGTCAACAGTAGGGCTGCTCGATTATGAAATTATTATTATTATAAATCATAATCACGATTATTTTGATTGATATTGAGATCACGATTATTTAACACGATTATTGACATCATTGACATTGAGAACATCATGCATTTATTGAACATTGACACTGGCTTTTCTTTTTAACATTGGATGTCTTTGGATTTTAGATATAATTGAAAATAAATAAATAAATAAATAAATAAATAAATAATAAAAGTGCAAAGATTTAGAAATAAAATAAAAACTAAAATAAATATACAGTATATGTAGGCCTACTATGTTGCAGTGAACTGCCACAACCAACTGCAACTATTAATCTACATTCAATATGTTGGTAAACATCTGAATTAGTAGTCCTTAAACCTCAAATCTAACCAAATGAGAACGCTATTGAGTAACGTTCGTTTACATTAGGCTACATTAAATTACTCATTTGGCAGATGGTTTTATCCAAAGCGACTTACGTTTAGGTTCATAATAGGCTATTGTTAATGTTTATCTGTGAGATCGTTAGCTGTTGAATGCATATTCATGCATCATATCAATGCGGTCGCATTGTAAAGAGTGTCCTGAATCGATGACTGTGTTGTGGCAGGAGTAACTAGATGTCTTTTTGTTCATTTAGCGTTATTTCTTGGTCATAGACCACTTTGTGAGTGGATTTCAAGAGATTAAACAGAGGGAGAGGTCATTGCGGGGTGCTGCCACGACCGCGCATATCTTGACAGGTGGGTCAAAACTTGCATCGCAATTCCATGCTGTATATTTGCATCGCTCATCAGTTACACATCAAGAGCGATGCGAATATACAACACGGAATTGCGATGCAAGTTTTGACCCACCTGTCACAGCCACAGACTTGGAACAAACAGTGCAAGATATGCGCAGTGTAAGGACCTTTAAACTCGGCAAAACCATAGTGTTTCCACCCCACATACGTTGTTTCACCTCTCTTCTCGACCAGCGGCTCTCTTTCTGTGAAATAAGTGGGGAGGAGAAAGCCTGTGGCTCTTCACACGACAGTCACAACTCGAGCTGGTGTGCTTCTTTGGGCTTTGGGGGAGGGGCCGAGCAAAGGAAGGGGTGCGCTTGCTTTACAACACAAGACAGAACGAGAGAGACAAGAGCCGCAAAATCGTTTGATGTCAATTATCTTGTTTTCATAATCGTGGACAGCCCAAATCGTAATCTAGATTAAAATTCGATTAATCGAGCAGCCCTAGTCAACAGCTAACGTTACTGCTAACATGATTATAGCAGTCAACAGCTAACCTTACTGCTAACATGAGTATAGCAGTCAACAGCTAACCTTACTGCTAACATGAGTATAGCAGTCAACAGCTAACCTTACTGCTAACATGAGTATAGCAGTCAACAGCTAACCTTAGTGCTAACATGAGTATAGCAGTCAACAGCTAACCTTACTGCTAACATGAGTATAGCAGTCAACAGCTAACCTTACTGCTAACATGAGTATAGCAGTCAACAGCTAACCTTAGTGCTAACATGAGTATAGCAGCCAACAGCTAACCTTACTGCTAACATGAGTATAGCAGTCAACAGCTAACCTTACTGCTAACATGAGTATAGCAGTCAACAGCTAACCTTAGTGCTAACATGAGTATAGCAGTCAACAGCTAACGTTACTGCTAACATGAGTATAGCAGTCAACAGCTAACCTTACTGCTAACATAAGTATAGCAGTCAACAGCTAACCTTACTGCTAACATGAGTATAGCAGTCAACAGCTAGTCTGTCCTCCCATTCAGTTTGACTGGCCTCCACTAACCTTACTGCTAACTTAGTCTGCTCTACCATTCAGTTTGACTGGCCTCCGCTAACGTTACTGCTAACTTAGTCTGCTCTCCCATAGGGGTGGGGGAAATTGTTTTATTCTTAGAGGCATCGTGATGCGGACATGGACGATTATGAATCGATTCACGAATGTCAAAGATCTATTATTACATAATTCACTTCTGGGAAACAGAAGGTCAGATCGCGATGCGAGTTATGGTTGCAGAGATACGTCTGCCCTGCATGCAGGACTACAAGCGACAGAGTGCAGACCGAGTAGTGTCAAGTCGTTCGTCGGCTAGCAGCTAGCTAGCAAGTGTTGAACTTGTTGCAATGTTATTTTGTACTTGAGTTCTCCCCTGCAAGGGATTTTGGTATAGATAGGTCATTGTATTTAAGCCAGTAGTATTCTACCATATAGTGACATATATGCAAAATATATAGAGGCACATTTATGTTGTCATCATTGCAAAGCCACAGCACAGTAAAGAGGATATTAATGTGGTGTGTAATTCTTCATAGATCGTAACTAGCCTCCTCTACGTTTTGCTCTCAAAGTGCACCAGATTCATGCATTTTATTTTTTAAATGTACAAACATTTTCTTCTGGGAAGCGGGGGAGGCCTCCCCAGGGGGACTCCAACCACTTTCAATGGAGGCTCAGTGAATGAAAAAAAAAATACATAATAGTTATTACATTAATTATCAAAAGTAAATAAATGTGTGTGATTTGGTTAAAGAGATAGTTTGGGGGAATTTTACAGTTTTTCCCACATTCCCAGAGTCACAAACTAAAAATGCCTTCAGACAGACATTTTCTTATATACTCTGAATTATGTCAAACACAATATCAGCTATCTTGGCTCAATTGTTGAGTGTCTATTGGATCAAATAACATAATCATGATCCCATAGGGCAGGAATTGAGCGAGGGGGGCTCCTTTTTCCAAGTTTTGTCTGGGGGGAGGCCCACAGTCTCAGACTTTAAAAACCCCTGTAATCCAACGTCTTTTATAGAGCTGAACACTCATGTGATGTCTCTTGCCCCGGAAGTGAGTTTCCCATTCATCTTCTCCATAGACATTTTGAAAAATCCTTTTACAACGACTTTTAAGGCTGGAACCAAGAACCATGCCAGCCCTGTAGTCATGTTCCTGTGTAGCATAACAAAGCTAAGAACCATGCCAGCCCTGTAGTCATGTTCCTGTGTAGCATAACAAAGCTAAGAACCATGCCAGCCCTGTAGTCATGTTCCTGTGTAGCATAACGAAGCTAAGAACCATGCCAGCCCTGTAGTCATGTTCCTGTGTAGCATAACAAAGCTAAGTGAGTTAGCGAGGCTAGCTCATTAGCTGCTGGCTTAGTGAGGCTTTGTGTGCTAGAGGGACAACACGGTGATAAACCCGCGGGTCGTGGCGCCTCTCTGCAATGGCTTCCAGCACATGCATCTCCTGACCACACTCCTCTGTCCACTAACACTGATGACAGACCTGTTACACTCCTCTGTCCACTAACACTGATGACAGACCTGTTACACTCCTCTGTCCACTAACACTGATGACAGACCTGTTACACTCCTCTGTCCACTAACACTGATGACAGACCTGTTACACTCCTCTGTCCACTAACACTGATGACAGATACCTGTTACACTCCTCTGTCCACTAACACTGATGACAGACCTGTTACACTCCTCTGTCCACTAACACTGATGACATACCTGTTACACTCCTCTGTCCACTAACACTGATGACAGACCTGTTACACTCCTCTGTCCACTAACACTGATGACAGACCTGTTACACTCCTCTGTCCACTAACACTGATGACAGACCTGTTACACTCCTCTGTCCACTAACACTGATGACAGACCTGTTACACTCCTCTGTCTACTAACACTGATGACAGACCTGTTACACTCCTCTGTCCACTAACACTGATGACAGACCTGTTACACTCCTCTGTCTACTAACACTGATGACAGATACCTGTTACACTCCTCTGTCCACTAACACTGATGACAGACCTGTTACACTCCTCTGTCTACTAACACTGATGACAGATACCTGTTACACTCCTCTGTCCACTAACACTGATGACAGACCTGTTACACTCCTCTGTCTACTAACACTGATGACAGACCTGTTACACTCCTCTGTCTACTAACACTGATGACAGATACCTGTTACACTCCTCTGTCCACTAACACTGATGACAGACCTGTTACACTCCTCTGTCCACTAACACTGATGACAGACCTGTTACACTCCTCTGTCCACTAACACTGATGACAGACCTGTTACACTCCTCTGTCCACTAACACTGATGACAGATACCTGTTACACTCCTCTGTCCACTAACACTGATGACAGACCTGTTACACTCCTCTGTCCACTAACACTGATGACATACCTGTTACACTCCTCTGTCCACTAACACTGATGACAGACCTGTTACACTCCTCTGTCCACTAACACTGATGACAGACCTGTTACACTCCTCTGTCCACTAACACTGATGACAGACCTGTTACACTCCTCTGTCTACTAACACTGATGACAGACCTGTTACACTCCTCTGTCCACTAACACTGATGACAGACCTGTTACACTCCTCTGTCTACTAACACTGATGACAGATACCTGTTACACTCCTCTGTCCACTAACACTGATGACAGACCTGTTACACTCCTCTGTCTACTAACACTGATGACAGACCTGTTACACTCCTCTGTCTACTAACACTGATGACAGACCTGTTACACTCCTCTGTCCACTAACACTGATGACAGATACCTGTTACACTCCTCTGTCCACTAACACTGATGACAGATACCTGTTACACTCCTCTGTCCACTAACACTGATGACAGACCTGTTACACTCCTCTGTCCACTAACACTGATGACAGACCTGTTACACTCCTCTGTCTACTAACACTGATGACAGACCTGTTACACTCCTCTGTCCACTAACACTGATGACAGACCTGTTACACTCCTCTGTCCACTAACACTGATGACAGACCTGTTACACTCCTCTGTCCACTAACACTGATGACAGACCTGTTACACTCCTCTGTCCACTAACACTGATGACAGACCTGTTACACTCCTCTGTCTACTAACACTGATGACAGATACCTGTTACACTCCTCTGTCCACTAACACTGATGACAGACCTGTTACACTCCTCTGTCTACTAACACTGATGACAGACCTGTTACACTCCTCTGTCCACTAACACTGATGACAGACCTGTTACACTCCTCTGTCCACTAACACTGATGACAGATACCTGTTACACTCCTCTGTCCACTAACACTGATGACAGACCTGTTACACTCCTCTGTCCACTAACACTGATGACAGATACCTGTTACACTCCTCTGTCTACTAACACTGATGACAGACCTGTTACACTCCTCTGTCCACTAACACTGATGACAGACCTGTTACACTCCTCTGTCTACTAACACTGATGACAGACCTGTTACACTCCTCTGTCCACTAACACTGATGACAGACCTGTTACACTCCTCTGTCCACTAACACTGATGACAGATACCTGTTACACTCCTCTGTCCACTAACACTGATGACAGATACCTGTTACACTCCTCTGTCTACTAACACTGATGACAGACCTGTTACACTCCTCTGTCCACTAACACTGATGACAGACCTGTTACACTCCTCTGTCCACTAACACTAGGGGTGCACCGATCGATCTGCACGCAATCTGTATCGGCCGATTTGGACCTCAAATATGTGATCTGCTGTTTCCGATATTCCTTTAATTTTGCCGATCGCATAGCCGATCATGCTGCACGTGAGAAACATGAGGCAGCCCATTTTCATGTCTTCAATGTCTATCGTTTAACTTTCATATTGTGCTCTAACGTTTATATCATTGTGTTGCAAAGCACACGCTTTGCTTTCATCAGTGTACTCACCTCCATGCACACACCGCACCAGACTGTCAACACACCCCTTGCGTCTTTGAATCACACAAATCAGCTGGTGATTACAGCAGACTCAGCAGATAAATTACCTCCAGTCCTCCCGCCTACCGAGGCATTTGCATGCTGTTAAATCCGTGTGTATTAAAGTCCCAGATTAACGTGGTAGTCGGGGTAGTGCACGCGCACACACAGACAATTTCCACGCAAGCATTGATGTTCCCGCGGGCACTTTGAAGGAAGCGAAAGTGTGCTGCTATGTGGATGTGCGCTCCATTCAGACGGATGCGCTAATTAATGCCACTACTCAGATGGAGTTTAGCTCGTGTGTAGCTTGTGATTCTGTTGTTTCTCCCGTCATGTAACCCTGTCACCATTATGTAGATCGCACTCATAGTGCTGCTAATTATAACACTGTAACTCGGCCTCGATGGGCGGGTCGTTTTGATGTTCGTTCGATGCGGATCCCAATGTATGACGGTTATTGTGCATAACCCCGGTTCTATGAGTGGGAGCTCTTTGGCTTTAGTCATGGTTCAAGACTGGTGTTTAAGAGTAACTGACTTACAGTTTACCTAATTATCATTTATATATTATTAGTTGTTAATTATCACTATAATTGGCCTATATAACAGCAAGCTTGGTTACTGACCTGTTTGTATATTTTATTGCCTCCTTTTTCCAGACCACACACAATCCTACTATTCCTGTCATAATGCTGTAAAAAGCCTATACTGCTGTACTGTACTGAAGAGAACTGACAACTAAACGGTTGAACTCCCATCTGTCTCATGTTGGCAGTTTCCTTTAGCCTACAAAATATAAAATAAATATATATATATATATCGGTGATCGGTAATCGGTAATCGGTGATCGGTCGATGATCGGTTGGGCAGATATTTCTCATAGGTGATCGGCAATCGGTGATCGGTGGCAAAAAACGTGATCGGTGCACCCCTAACTAACACTGATGACAGATACCTGTTACACTCCTCTGTCCACTAACACTGATGACAGACCTGTTACACTCCTCTGTCCACTAACACTGATGACAGATACCTGTTACACTCCTCTGTCCACTAACACTGATGACAGACCTGTTACACTCCTCTGTCCACTAACACTGATGACATACCTGTTACACTCCTCTGTCCACTAACACTGATGACAGACCTGTTACACTCCTCTGTCCACTAACACTGATGACAGATACCTGTTACACTCCTCTGTCCACTAACACTGATGACAGACCTGTTACACTCCTCTGTCCACTAACACTGATGACATACCTGTTACACTCCTCTGTCCACTAACACTGATGACAGATACCTGTTACACTCCTCTGTCCACTAACACTGATGACAGATACCTGTTACACTCCTCTGTCCACTAACACTGATGACAGACCTGTTACACTCCTCTGTCCACTAACACTGATGACAGACCTGTTACACTCCTCTGTCCACTAACACTGATGACAGACCTGTTACACTCCTCTGTCCACTAACACGCACTTCTGTCTTGTTTGTGTCTCATTAAATCAGATGTACACACAGCACTGTCTAACTTCTATCTGTGTGGACATGAGGCTGCAGTGTTTGTATGTGCAAAATACCACAAAATGCCTTGTTATCAACTGTTCTTGCTAACGATGGCTAGCATGGCTAGAGCTAGGCTAGAGCTAGGCTAGAGCTAGGCTAGAGCTAGGCTAGAGCTAGGCTAGAGCTAATGCTGGCTGGTTTCCTGACTGTTAAGGGAACATCAACAACTCGGGTGTGACGTCGTCACTCAAACATGATATCCCTCGCTCCCAGTTTTAAAGGAACGGCCCATTATAACCCTGGTGGAGTGGGGATTTCTCCTCCTCTCCTCTCCTCTCCTCTCCTCTCCTCTCCTCTCCTCTCCTCTCGTCTCTCCTCTTTCTCATCTCCTCTCATCTCTCTCTTCTCTTCACTCCTCTCCTCTCTCCTCTCTCTCTCCTCCACCCTCTCCTCTCTCTCTTTTCTACTCTCCTCTCCTCTCTCCTCTTTCTCATCTCCTCTCCTCTCTCTCCTCCACCCTCTCCCCTCTCTCCTCCACCCTCTCCTCTCTCTCCTCCACCCTCTCCTCTCTCTCCTCCACCCTCTCCCCTCTCTCCTCCACCCTCTCCTCTCTCTCCTCCACCCTCTCCTCTCTCTCCTCCACCCTCTCCCCTCTCTCCTCCACCCTCTCCTCTCTCTCCTCCACCCTCTCCCCTCTCTCCTCCACCCTCTCCTCTCTCTCCTCCACCCTCTCCCCTCTCCTCTCTCTCCTCCACCCTCTCCTTTCTCTCTTCTCTCCTCTCCTCTCTCCTCTTTCTCATCTCATCTCCTCTCTCTCCTCCACCCTCATCTCTCTCTCCTCCACCCTCTCCTCTCTCTCCTCCTCCCTCTCCTCTCCTCTCTCTCTTCTCTACTCTCCTCCCTCCTCTTTCTCATCTCATCTCCTCTCTCTCCTCCACCCTCATCTCTCTCCTCCACCCTCTCCTCTCCTCTCTCCTCTTTCTCATCTCATCTCCTCTCTCTCCTCCACCCTCTCCTCTCTCTCTTCTCTTCACTCCTCCTCTTCACTCCTCTCCTCTCTGCCCATCCTTGGTTGCCTTCTAATTAGTCTTACCAGCCTCTAAGCTGTTAATCTCTCTCTGTCTCCCCCTCTCTCTCTCTCTTCCCTCCTCATCCATCCATGTGTTTATCCAGCCATCAGCATTGCAGCCTGTTGCATCCTTCTATCCTCCCTCCCTCCCTCCCTCCCTCCCTCCCTCCCTCCCTCCCTCCCTCCCTCCCTCCCTCCCTGCCTTCTGTTGTTTATGACCCTCTCTCTATCACATCTCTCTCCCCCTCATGCCACTACCTTGTATTCTCTCCCTCTCTCTCTCTCTCTCTCTCTCTCCCTCTCTCTCTCTCTCTCTCTCTCTCTCCCTCTCTCTCTCTCCCTCCATCCATGCATCCCTCCCTGACTCGCCCCCGCTCCCCTCTCCTCGTTGCACCCTGGCTCACAGTAGCAGTTAGCAGCAGATTAGCATCTTTATGTGGTGCTGGTGGGTAATCCTCTGCATCAGACTGGACTCCCTCTTTAGCTCAGCTAAGCCTCTGTTTACACCCGGCTGCCATCTTTCTGCTTTGTTTTCCACTGATAGCAGGTATCTCATTAGAACCCTGTGGGCACTACACAGATGACAGCCAACACATTGTTAACCCTAAATGCACTACACTACTTAGTACACTACCTCATTTCTCTTTACTCCAAAATGCACTACACTACTTAGTACACTACCTCATTTCTCTTTACTCCAAAATGCACTACACTACTTAGTACACTACCTCATTTCTCTTTACTCCAAAATGCACTACACTACTTAGTACACTACCTCATTTCTCTTTACTCCAAAATGCACTACACTACTTAGTACACTACCTCATTTCTCTTTACTCCAAAATGCACTACACTACTTAGTACACTACCTCATTTCTCTTTACTCCAAAATGCACTATGTTGGTGCCAGATACCCCATTATGTGACTTTCATGCCAGTAAAAAACATGTTTTACCCCACACGCACTACACAGATCATGTTCCATAGTACCCTACATAACAGTTAGGTACCTGTCATTTATGTAGTAGTGCTTTGAGGGTCAAACAGAGCTGTTTGGCATATGTGGGGAAATTTGGGGTTGTGTGTGTGTGTGTGTTAGGGGTGTCAAAAATAATAATATATATATATATATATATATATATATATATATATATATATATATATATATATATATATATATATATATATATACCGGTATATATATAATATAAGATGCATCGCGATGCGGACGTGCACGGTTCTGCATCGATTCACAAACGTCAAAAATCGATATTTTTTTCTTTTCTTTTTTTTTAAATAATCGAATCAAATATAATGGAATTACATGCATTTGTTTATTTTAATCATGGATCATAATACAATGCAATTCCAAATGCACTTTTATTTTAAAAGTAGCCGCAGTGAGAAAAAATAAATCATGTATTGGGGAAAAAAAGTGATGCATCGATTGAAGATGCATCGAGATGCATCGATAATCGTAATCGTAATCGTAGCCCTCTGAATCGTAATCTAATCGTGAGGCAAGTGAAGATTCACAGCCCTAGTGTGTGTGTGTGTGTGTGTGTATTACCCCAAATCTATCTATCTATCTATCTATCTATCTATCTATCTATCTATCTATCTATCTATCTATTGATCGATGCCCTATAGATATTTAGTATGGAATACCTCAATAGAGTTACCTTAACCCACGTTGACCTGTGTCTGGCCTGAGTGGGCAGGCTGTGTTTGTGTGTTCTGCCTCTTATCTGACTAGCTTGACTATATCAGCAATTGAACAGTAGGACACACACACACACACACACACACACACACACACACACACACACACACACACATTCACACACACAAATTGACTTGGCTATCTTTGGCTGAGAGTGCAGTTTCTGTGTGATATTTTGAATTGAAGGACGTGTGTGTGTGTGTGTGTGTGTGTGTGTGTGTGTGTGTGTGTGTGTGTGTGTGTGTGTGTCTGTGTGTGTGTTCAAGAGTGTCAATGCATCTGTGCAGTTATGTAATATATGTTGTGTGTACTTTTGTGAATTTATTTGTGTGCAATATGAATTGATAGCTCTTGTTTCATGTGTGTGTGTGCGTCACTGACTGTCTCTCTGTCTCCCCCTGCAGTGTGAGCAGTGGTTGCAGACACACACACCACAAACCCCGCCCCGTCCCCCTCACCGCCCCGAGACGCGAGCGAGCGCTGGTTTAGGAAAGGACGGGTAAATATGCACCTCCCAACCTACCGGCTGTCGACCAACACATCAAACACACCCCAGCACTCTGCCTGACCGCGCTGTCTATCTATCTATCCTGCCTGTCTGTCTATCTATCTATCTATCTATCTATCTATCTATCTATCTATCTATCTATCTATCTATCTGTCTGTCTGTCTGTCTGTCTGTCTGTCTGTCTGTCTGCCTGTCTTTCTGTCTGTCTGTTTGTCTGTCTGCCTGTCTGTCTGTCTACCTTTCTGTCTGTCTGTCTGTCTGTCTGTCTACCTTTCTGTCTGTCTGTCTGTCTCTCTGGTCTGTCTGTCTGTCTGTCTGTCTGTCTCTCTGGTCTGTCTGTCTGTCTGTCTGTTTGTCTGTCTGTCTGTCTCTCTGGTCTGTCTGTCTGTCTGTCTGTCTCTCTGTCTCTCTGGTCTGTCTGTCTGTCTGTCTGTTTATCTATCTGACTCTCTGGTCTGTCTGTCTGTCTATCTGTCTGTCTGTCTGTCTGTCTGTCTGTCTGTCTGTCTATCTGTCTGTCTGTCTGTCTGTCTGTCTGTCTGTCTGTCTCTCTGGTCTGTCTGTCTGTCTGTCTGTCTGTCTATCTGTCTGTCTGTCTGTCTGTCTGTCTGTCTGTCTGTCTGTCTGTCTGTCTCTCTGGTCTGTCTGTCTGTCTGTCTGTCTGTCTGTCTCTCTGGTCTGTCTGACCTGTCTGTCTGTCTGTCTGTCTCTCTGGTCTGTCTGTCTGTCTCTCTGGTCTGTCTGTCTGTCTGTCTGTCTGTCTGTCTGTATCTTCACTGCCCTCATCTTAAAGGGACAGCTCACCCTAAAATCCAAAATACATATTTTCCTCTTTATCCATCATTTTGTGTTAGTTGCCTGAGTTTTGGAGATAGTTTCTGCCTTCTCTCCAACACAATGGAACTGGATGGCACTCGGCTTGTGGTGCTCAAAGTGCCAAAGAAATACATACATTTGATAAACTCAACAGCAATGTCTCTTTCCAGAAATCATGACCCCGTTACTCAAGATAATGCACAGACTTTGTTATGAGCAGTTTCATGTAGGAACTATTTTCTTTTGACCAAACTACACCCGCTAGCTGCTAGCTAGTTCCTACATGAGACTGAAAAGAAAATAGTTCCTACATGAAACTGCTCACAACAAAGTCTGTGCATTATCTTGAGTAACCGGGTCATGATTTCTGGAAAGAGACGTTGCTGTTGAGTTTTTCAAATATATTTTTTTGGTGCTTCGAGCACCACAAGCCGAGTGCCATCCAGTTCCATTGTACTGGAGAGAAGGCAGAAACTCTGTGGCCGATATCTCCAAAACTCAGGCAACTATCCCAAAACGATATAGATGGATAAATAGCACTACAGGTGAGAGGAAAAATATGTATTTTGGATTTTAGGGTGAGCTGTCCCTTTAAACTCTTCTGTTTCTCTCCTCCCACTTCTCCTTTTCCTGCTCTCTCATCTCAATGTTTTCCTTGTTCTATCTCTTCTTTTTGGCTTTCTTCCCTCTCTCTCTCTCTCTCTCTCTCTCTCTCTCTCTCTCTCTCTCTCTCTCTCTCTCCCTCTCTCCCTCTCTCTCTCTCTCTCCTCTTTCTCTCTCTCTCTCGCTCTATTTCTTCATTCCTTCACATCCCTTCTCTTCATCCCTCGCTTCCAAAGGTTCGCGCCGCCCCCTTTTCATTCTTCTCAATCGCCCTTCCCCTCCTCAAAAAACAAACAAAACACATCATCTTTTCCATGGCTCTCATTGGTTCAGCATGGCTGTCAATCATTGCTCCCCCCCCCCATGACATGACCATCCTTCACTCACTTGCATTTTTTCTTT
>NW_028151629.1:25466-42966 GCF_964638095.1 Poromitra crassiceps | reverse complement strand
GAATTTTGATAGTCGACTAGTCACCGATTATTTTAACGATTAGTCGACTAATCGGATCATATTGCACAATTACTCAATCGCTCTGATTTAGCTATCATCAGCTTCTAAATTTAGCTTCAAGTTGTTTTAAGCATGTGCCAACTAAAAATAAAGACAATCAAGATGATAATTCACTCAACAATCATCTTTTCATGAACTTTAAAGTTTAGCGCATGTAGCAGAATATTTATTTCTGGCATCAATGTACTTGAATGTAATAAATGTAATTTAGTGCAAATTGCAAAACTGCTAAATAGTACACATTGAAATTGAAAACATATAGTGCAATGAAATATGTACTATCCATTGAATGAATAATGCAAAATGAAATTAGGGCACTACTACGTGGAATGGAAATGGAACCAAAAACTATTCACTATGTATGCAACCAAAATATCAACCAAAATAAATTGTTTCAGTCTTCTCAGGCATCAACATTTTTAAATGTCGTAAGTAGAGTGCAAACTGCGGAGTAAAATGAGGTTTCCAGTATTCCCGTCAGCAACACATGATCTTAACGTTGCTATGATGACAACGTTACAGCAAGGCTTTTAACGTTAATATTGTTAGCCAATAGCTAACGTTAGCAGCTAAAACGTGTGAGTGAGCTAACAAGCTAATTAGTCTTCATCTCCATCATCGTCTGCATTCAGTCTGCATACAGAGACAGACAGAGAGAGAGAGGGAGGCAGAGAGAAAAAGGGGGGACAGAGAGAGAGAGGGAGGACAGATAGACAGGCAGAGAGAGAAAGGGAGGACAGAGAGAGAGAGGGAGGACAGAGAGACAGAGCCAGGCAGAGACAGAGAGAGAGGGAGGACAGAGAGACATACAGAGAGAAAGAGCCAGGCAGAGACAGAGAGACAGACAGATAGACAGACAGAGAGACAGACAGAGAGACAGACAGACAGACAGTTTGTGCAGCAGCATTCTGAGTGTAAGCTAAGTAAGCTACTGCTAACCTCACAGCTATTTAGCAGACAACATATGATTCTGAGTGTAAGCTAAGTAAGCTACTGCTAACCTCACAGCTATTTAGCAAACAACATATGATTCTGAGTGTAAGCTAAGTAAGCTACTGCTAACCTCACACCTATTTAGCAGACAACATATTCTGAGTGTAAGCTAAGTAAGCTACTGCTAACCTCACAGCTATTTAGCAGACAACATATGATTCTGAGTGTAAGCTAAGTAAGCTACTGCTAACCTCACAGCTATTTAGCAGACAACATGATTCTGAGTGTAAGCTAAGTAAGCTACTGCTAACCTCACAGCTATTTAGCAGACAACATGATTCTGAGTGTAAGCTAAGTAAGCTACTGCTAACCTCACAGCAATTTAGCAAACAACATATGATTCTGAGTGTAAGCTAAGTAAGCTACTGCTAACCTCACACCTATTTAGCAAACAACATATTCTGAGTGTAAGCTAAGTAAGCTACTGCTAACCTCACAGCTATTTAGCAGACAACATATGATTCTGAGTGTAAGCTAAGTAAGCTACTGCTAACCTCACAGCTATTTAGCAAACAACATATGATTCTGAGTGTAAGCTAAGTAAGCTACTGCTAACCTCACAGCTATTTAGCAAACAACATAGGATTCTGAGTGTAAGCTAAGTAAGCTACTGCTAACCAAGAGAGGATGGGAGAGAGGGGGGGGGGGGCGAGAGAGACGGGGGGGGGGGGGGTAGAGAGGGGGGAGGGAGGGAGAGGGGGAGGGAGGAGGGCAGAGAGAGAGGGAGGGAGGGGGGGGAGAGGGAGAGAGAGACGGGGGGGAGAGAGAGAGAGGATGCAGGGATGGACAAACGAACGGAGCAGCATTCTTTGTTTGCTGCACTTTGGCACAGAGACAACTTTTTCATCTCTCTCTCACACACACACACACACACACACACGTCATGCATGCACACACACACACACACACACACACACACACACGTCATGCACACACACACACACATGTCATGCACACACACACACGTCATGCACGCACACACACACACACACACACACACACACACACACACACACACACACACACACACACACACACACACACACACCTAGTTAGGCCTCCCTGGCTCCCACATTGTGACCTGTCCCCCCCCCCCCCCTTTTTTTTCGCAAGGATGTGCAAGAACGTCAGGATGTCATGACTGTGTGTGTGTGTGTGTGTGTGTGTGTGTGTGTGTGTGTGTGTCAGGAGGGACTGTGTGTGTGTGTGTGTGTGTCAGGAGGGAGTGTGTGTGCGTGTGTGTGTGTGTGTCAGGAGGGAGTGTGTGTGCGTGTGTGTGTGTGTGTCAGGAGGGACTGTGTGTGTGTGTGTGTGTGTGTCAGGAGGGAGTGTGTGTGCGTGTGTGTGTGTCAGGAGGGAGGGAGTGTGTGTGTGTGTGTGTGTGTGTGTCAGGAGGGAGTGTCAAAGCGAGAGTGAGAATGATGGCTGGGAGCAGATGTAGTAACATCAGCCACTGCACGCACACACACAGGCACACACACACACACACGCACACAGGCACACGCACACACACAGGCACGCACACACGCACACACACATATGCACACGCACACATGCATACACACGCACACTTCTTCCCTGGCTTCCTGCTGTCTCTCTCTCCCTTCCATCCATCCTCCCTTCCATCTGTCCTTCCTTCCACATCACCTTTCTGCCATGCTTCCTTGCTGGCCTCCATGTAGGGCTGTCTCCACACTGTCTCCACACTGTCCCCACACTGTCTCCACACTGTCCCCACACTGTCTCCATGCTACTGTCTCCACGCTGTCTCCACACTGTCTCCACACTGTCTCCACACTGTCCCCACACTGTCTCCACACTGTCCCCACACTGTCTCCACACTGTCCCCACACTGTCTCCACACTGTCCCCACACTGTCTCCACACTGTCTCCACGCTGTCTTCATGCTGTCTCCACGCTGTCTTCATGCTGTCTCCACACTGTCTCCATGCTGTCTCCACACTGTCTCCACACTGTCTCCACACTGTCTCCACGCTGTCTCCACACTGTCTCCACACTGTCTCCATGCTGTCTTCATGCTGTCTCCACACTGTCTCCACGCTGTCTCCACACTGTCTCCACACTGTCTCCATGCTGTCTTCATGCTGTCTCCACACTGTCTCCACACTGTCTCCACACTGTCTCCATGCTGTCTTCATGCTGTCTCCACACTGTCTCCACACTGTCTCCACGCTGTCTTCATGCTGTCTCCACGCTGTCTCCACACTGTCTCCACACTGTCTCCATGCTGTCTTCATGCTGTCTCCACACTGTCTCCACACTGTCTCCACACTGTCTCCACACTGTCTCCACGCTGTCTTCATGCTGTCTCCACGCTGTCTTCATGCTGTCTCCACACTGTCTCCACACTGTCTCCACACTGTCTCCACACTGTCTCCACGCTGTCTCCACACTGTCTCCACACTGTCTCCACACTGTCTCCACGCTGTCTTCATGCTGTCTCCACACTGTCTCCACGCTGTCTCCACACTGTCTCCACACTGTCTCCACACTGTCTCCACGCTGTCTCCACACTGTCTCCACGCTGTCTCCACACTGTCTCCATGCTGTCTCCACACTGTCTCCACACTGTCTCCATGCTGTCTCCACACTGTCTCCACACTGTCTCCACACTGTCTCCACACTGTCTCCACACTGTCTCCATGCTGTCTCCACACTGTCTCCACACTGTCTCCACACTGTCTCCATGCTGTCTCCACACTGTATCCACACTGTCTCCATGCTGTCTCCACACTGTCTCCATGCTGTCTCCACACTGTCTCCACACTGTCTCCATGCTGTCTCCATGCTACTGTCTCCACGCTACTGTCTCCACACTGTCTCCACACTGTCTCCATGCTGTCTCCACGCTACTGTCTCCACGCTACTGTCCCCCACGCTGTCTCCACGCTGTCTTCATGCTGTCTCCACACTGTCTTCACACTGTCTCCACACTGTCTCCACACTGTCTCCATGCTACTGTCTCCACGCTACTGTCTCCACGCTACTGTCCCCACGCTGTCTCCACGCTGTCTTTATGCTGTCTCCACACTGTCTTCACACTGTCTCCCCTCTGTCTCCACACTGTCTCCACGCTGACTCCATGCTGTCTCCACACTGTCTCCACGCTGTCTCCACGCTTTCTCCACACTGTCTCCACACTGTCTCCACACTGTCTCCATGCTGTCTCCACACTGTCTCCATGCTGTCTCCACACTGTCTCCACACTGTCTCCATGCTGTCTCCACACTGTCTCCATGCTGTCTCCACACTGTCTCCACACTGTCTCCACACTGTCTCCACACTGTCTCCATGCTGTCTTCACACTGTCTCCCCTCTGTCTCCACACTGTCTCCACGCTGTCTCCATGCTGTCTCCACACTGTCTCCACGCTGTCTCCACGCTGTCTCCACACTGTCTCCATGCTGTCTCCACACTGTCTCCATGCTGTCTCCACACTGTCTCCACACTGTCTCCATGCTGTCTCCACACTGTCTCCACGCTGTCTCCACACTGTCTCCATGCTGTCTCCACACTGTCTCCACGCTGTCTCCACACTGTCTCCACACTGTCTCCACACTGTCTCCATGCTGTCTCCACACTGTCTCCACACTGTCTCCATGCTGTCTCCACACTGTCTCCACGCTGTCTCCACGCTGTCTCCACGCTGTCTCCATGCTGTCTCCACACTGTCTCCACACTGTCTCCACGCTGTCTCCATGCTGTCTCCACGCTGTCTCCACGCTGTCTCCACACTGTCTCCACGCTGTCTCCACACTGTCTCCACACTGTCCTGAGGCTCTGTAGGGTTGGTTGAGGTTAGGGGACTGAGTCTCAGGACTAGTTGGCAGAGGGGACTCTTGTCTTTGTTCATCTCATGGTGTTTTAGGGCTTTGTGGTGGAAGGTTTGGGGGTCGCTTGTTTTTAGGTGATTATAGAATTTGATAGCTCTTTTTTCAATTTTTATTTGGAGGGGGTATTGGCCTAATTCTGCTCGACAGGCATTATTTGTGGTTTTCCTATGGAGGTGTAGTATACTTTTACAAAAGTCCAAATTAAGTGTTTCGATTGGATGTTTGTCCCAATTTGTAAAATGTTGGTATTTGCTCAGCGGTCCCCAAACTTCGCTGCCATATAGAGCAATGGGTTCTATGACTGATTTCAGAATCTTTAGCCAGGTTTTAATGGGAATGTCTATTTTAATGTTTCTTTTGATTGCATAGAATGCTCTTTTTGCCCTGTCTCTTAGGTCATTCACAGCCGTGATGAAACTACCCGTGGTGCTGATATTTAGGCCTAAATATGTGTAATTCTTTGTGTGTTGTAGTTCAACCGTGTCCAAATAGAATTTGTAAGTGTGATCATGATGTCCAGACCTTTTTTGGAATATCATTATGTTTGTTTTCTTTAGGTTCACTGTCAGGGCCCAGGTCTGACAGAACCTGTGCAGGTTATCTAAGTGCTGTTGTAGTCCTTCCTTGGTGGGAGACATCAGTACTAGATCATCTGCATATAGCAGGCACTTGATTTCTGTGTCGTGTAGGGTGATACCGGGGGCTGATGATTGTTCGATTATTTTGGCCAATTCATTTATATAAATGTTGAATAGAGTGGAGGACAGATTGCAGCCCTGTTTCACTCCTCGTTCCTGGGAAAAGGAGTCTGTTTGCTTGTCGCCAATTCTGATAGCACATTTGTTGTTTGTGTAAATTGATTTAATTAGGTCGTATGTTTTGCCCCCGACACCCATTTCAATTAATTTGTAGAGAAGACCGTTATGCCAAATTGAATCGAATGCTTTTTTGAAGTCTACAAAACATGCAAAGATTTTGCCTTTGTTTTGGTGTATTTGTTTGTCAATTAGGGTGTGGAGGGTGAAGATGTGGTCTGATGTGCGGTAATTTGGGAGAAATCCAATTTGACTTTTACTCAGGGTGCTGTGTTCGTCAATGAAGTGCATTAGTCTGCTGTTTATAATGCTGCAGAACAGTTTTCCTAAATTACTGTTAACACAGATTCCTCTATAATTATTTGGGTCAAATTTGTCACCGTTTTTGTAAATTGGTGTGATTAATCCCTGGTTCCAGATATCTGGGAAGATGCCTGCAGCTAGGATAGTGTTGAAAAGTTTTAGGATGGCCAATTTGAATTTGTTGTCTGAGTGTTTGATCATTTCATTTGGAATCAGCACCACAGGCCTTTCTGGGTTTAAGGTTGTTTATTTTTTCATCTAATTCGTTTTCTGTGATAGGGCTGTCACAGGGATTCTGATAGTCTTTAATTGTTGATTCAAGGGTTTGTAATTTTTCTTGTATTTGTTTTTGTTCTGGGTTGTTTGTTGTTTTGCTGAAAAGTTTAGCAAAGTGATTCGTCCAGATGTCACCACTTTGGATTGCCAAATCATCGTTTATTGGCTTGTTTAGGGCCTTCCAATTTTCCCAGAATTTATTGGAGTTGATTGATTCTTCAATCATGTTAAGTTGATTTTGGGTGTGCTTCTCCTTTTTTGTCCTCAGGGTATATTTGTATTGTTTTAGTGTTTCCCCATAGTGAAGGCGTATCATTTGGTTGTCAGGGTCTCGATGTTTCTGATTGGATACTTTTCTCAGTTCTTTCCGTAGGTTTTTACATTCTTCGTCAAACCATTTGTTATCATTTGATCTTTTTGGGTTTCTCTTTTTCTTTAAGCCTGTTAATTTAGCTGATTTATCAAATATAGTATTTAAGTTTGTAACGGCCAAATTCACACCTTCATTATTGATGGGGAATGATGTCAGTAGGAACTGGTCTAGGAGTGATTGGATTTGTTGGCTGCTAATTGCCTTTTGGTAGTTTTCTAAGTTGTCTGTATTCCATCTATAGGGTATGTATTCCATCTATAGGGCTCTCTCTGTCTCTCTCCTCTCTCTGTCTCTCTCTCTCTGTCTCTCTCCTCTCTCTGTCTCTCTCCTCTCTCTGTTTCTCTCCTCTCTCTGTCTCTCTCTCTCTGTCTCTCTCTGTCTCTCTCCTCTCTCTGTCTCTCTCTCTCTGTCTCTCTCCTCTCTCTGTCTCTCTCCTCTCTCTGTTTCTCTCCTCTCTCTGTCTCTCTCTCTCTGTCTCTCTCTGTCTCTCTCCTCTCTCTGTCTCTCTCTCTCTGTCTCTCTCTGTCTCTCCTCTCTCTGTCTCTCTCTCTCTGTCTCCTCTCTCTGTCTCTCTCCTCTCTCTGTCTCTCTCTCTCTGTCTCTCTCCTCTCTCTGTCTCTCTCTCTCTCTGTCTCTCTCCTCTCTCTGTCTCTCTCTGTCTATCTCCTCTCTCTGTCTCTCTCTGTCTCTCTCTCTCTCAATTCAATTCAATTCAATTCAAATGGCTTTATTAGCATGACGTACACTGTACATATTGCCAAAGCAAGCGATTAGATATGAACAGCTAAACATTAATTAGAAAACTTACTATATACTATATACTAACATACTACAAGACTAACGAATGATCTGTTGTCAGATATAGTAGCAACATCAAATAACATTCTTTGAATAGCAAAGAAACTACAAGAAAAAATGATCTGTTGTCAGATATAGCAGCAACATCCTTTGAATAGCAAACTACCAGACAAATTAATGATGTGTTGTCATATAGGCCATAGAGAGGCAATCAAAAGAACAAAGGATAACAAAGAAACAAACTACAAGACAAACAGGTGATGTGTTGTCAGATGTAGCAACAACAAGGAACAAAGAACATTAAAGATGGTCTGTTGTCAGATATGCTCTAACAGCAACGTGTGTCAGGTGACTGTCACTCACTGTCCCTCAGTCTATGGCAGGCAGCAACATAGACTGCTGCTAACGCACAGCTCTTTGAGTCCTCCCCTAGTAGGACTGGTAGTTTTTCTGTGTCTAATAGGTTAAGGAAACCTTTTGTTATTAATTCAAATCTTTTAAAATGTGCTTCTCTAACATGTTTATATTTTTCACATTTGGTGAGAAAGTGTAGCTCTGTCTCAGGTTCACTGAGGGTGCAATGACTGCAAAGCCTTTGCTCTGCAGGGAGCCAGGTTTTCCTGTGTCTCCCCTTTTCAATAGCAAGGCTGTGCTCACTCAGTCTGTACTTTGTCAAGGTTCTTTTGAGTTGTTGATCAGTCACCATGCTCAAATAATCTGCTATGGTGTACTGTCGATTTAGAGCCAGATAGCACTGCATTTTGCTCTGTGCTTTTGTTTGTGTTTGCCAATAGGTGAGGTAGTTCAGTTTGAACTGTTTTGTAATTTGATTGAGTCTGATTGGTGATGTGTTCTGTTCCTGGGCTGTGTTAAGAGAGCAGGTTTGTGGACTCAGCCTCAGGATCAGTTGGGTCTCTCTGTCTCTCTCCTCTCTCTGTCTCTCTCCTCTCTCTGTCTCTCTCTCTCTGTCTCTCTCCTCTCTCTGTCTCTCTCCTCTCTCTGTCTCTCTCCTCTCTCTGTCTCTCTCTCTGTCTCTCTCTGTCTCTCTCCTCTCTCTGTCTCTCTCTGTCTCTCTCCTCTGTCTCTGTCTGTTTCTCTCCTCTCTCTGTCTCTCTCTCTCTGTCTCTCTCTCTGTCTCTCTCTCTCTGTCTCTCTCCTCTCTCTGTCTCTGTCTCTCTCTCTGTCTCTCTGTCTCTCTCTCTCTCTGTCTCTGTCTCTCTCTCTGTCTCTGTCTCTCTCTCTCTGTCTCTCTCTGTCTCTCTCCTCTCTGTCTCTCTCCTCTCTCCTCTCTCTGTCTCTGTCTCTCTCTCTGTCTCTCTCTCTGTCTCTCTCTCTCTCTCTGTCCTCTCTAAGCCATCTGTTGCCGTTCATTTTAGCAGGCTGTAAAAAGTGCTGCAGCAGCGCTTCATCAGCCAATCACAACGCACCTGTGTGTGTGTGTGTGTGTGTGTGTGTGTGTCTGTGTGTGTGTGTGTGTGTGTGTGTGTGTGTGTGTGTGTGTGTGTGTGTGTGTGTGAACGGAAGACGAACGATGCTAGGCTAATGCAAAACCCAATCCTCTGCTCAGCTTCAGCTCTGTGTGTGTGTGTGTGTGTGTGTGTGTGTGTGTGTGTGTGTGTGTGTGTGTGTGTGTGTGTGTGTGTGTGTGTGTGTGTGTGTGTGTGTGTGTCGGTGCACCTGCCACAGCCATGTTACAGTTTGTCGTGTCACACTAGTAGTGATACACTGAGAGGTCACTGGACACACACACACACACACACACACACACACACACACACACACACACACCTGCCAGTTGTCAGCAGTCACTCTTCCTCTCTTCCTCCTCTCTCTCTCTCTCTCTCTCTCTCCTCCTTTTTCATTCTGTCGTTTCTGCTCATTTGTCCTGCTAGTTAATTAGCTGTAAGTGAGCTTAATAAATATTATTCCTAAAAAGAGTTCATTTTGCATCATGTGACTTATTCTCAGAAGAAAAGAAAAAGTCAAAGATTGAAAAAAGATTGAGATTAGATGAAACTATAATTGCAGCTTTGATAACAAATATGAGCGATAAAAACAAAAGAACCAATAAAACAAAGTAAATTGTGTGGTGCATGTTGTGTCAGTCATGTATCTAATATAATTATAAGTATGTATAAACACTACATAATAAAATACAAATGACATTTAAAAAAAGTAATGCTGCAAGGATAGCTGCATTATAGACCCATTTCACGGCGGCCATTTTGTGTCGAAAAGGCAGGGTAAACACAGGTGCAAGCAAAACACTGAGGGAAACCCTCATTCGTGTGTTGCTTGCACATGTTTACCCTGCCTTTTTGACACAAAATGGCTGCCGTGAAATGGGTCTATTGCTGAGATATCAACAACCAGTTAAAGTTCATTCTTTTCATCTTTTACCACTGCATCTTTTTTCTTCTTCTCTCTCTCTCTCTGTCCCTCTGTATCACATCATCCCTCTCTCTCTCTCTCTCTCTCTGTCCCTCTGTATCACATCATCCCTCTCTCTCTCTCTCTCTCTCTGTCCCTCTGTATCACATCATCCCTCTCTCTCTCTCTCTCTCTCTCTGTCCCTCTGTATCACATCATCCCTCTCTCTCTCTCTCTCTCTCTGTCCCTCTGTATCACATCATCTCTCTCTCTCTCTCTCTCTGTCCCTCTGTATCACATCATCCCTCTCTCTCTCTCTCTCTCTGTCCCTCTGTATCACATCATCCCTCTCTCTCTCTCTCTCTCTCTCTGTCCCTCTGTATCACATCATCCCTCTCTCTCTCTCTCTCTCTGTCCCTCTGTATCACATCATCCCTCTCTCTCTCTCTCTCTCTCTGTCCCTCTGTATCACATCATCCCTCTCTCTCTCTCTCTCTCTCTCTCTGTCCCTCTGTATCACATCATCCCTCTCTCTCTCTCTCTCTCTGTCCCTCTGTATCACATCATCCCTCTCTCTCTCTCTCTCTCTCTGTCCCTCTGTATCACATCATCCCTCTCTCTCTCTCTCTCTCTGTCCCTCTGTATCACATCATCCCTCTCTCTCTCTCTCTCTCTCTCTCTGTCCCTCTGTATCACATCATCCCTCTCTCTCTCTCTCTCTCTCTCTCTGTCCCTCTGTATCACATCATCCCTCTCTCTCTCTCTCTCTCTCTCTCTCTGTCTCTGTGTCTCTGTATCAGATCATCACTCTCTCTCTCTCTCTCTGTCTCTCTCTCTGTCTCTGTGTCTCTGTATCACATCATCCCTCTCTCTCTCTCTCTCTCTCTCTCTCTCTCTCTGTCTCTGTGTCTCTGTATCAGATCATCACTCTCTCTCTCTCTGTCTCTCTCTCTCTCTCTGTCTCTCTCTCTGTCCCTCTGTATCAGATCATCCCTCTATCTCTCTCTCTCTCTCTCTCTCTCTGTCTCTGTCCCTCTGTATCAGATCATCACTCTCTCTCTCTCTGTCTCTCTCTCTGTCCCTCTGTATCACATCATCCCTCTCTCTCTCTCTCTCTCTCTCTCTCTCTGTCCCTCTGTATCAGATCATCCCTCTCTCTCTCTCTCTCTCTCTCTCTGTCTCTGTGTCTCTGTATCAGATCATCACTCTCTCTCTCTCTGTCTCTCTCTCTCTCTCTGTCTCTCTCTCTGTCCCTCTGTATCAGATCATCCCTCTCTCTCTCTCTCTCTCTCTCTCTCTCTCTGTCTCTGTGTCTCTGTATCAGATCATCACTCTCTCTCTCTCTGTCTCTCTCTCTCTCTCTGTCTCTCTCTCTGTCCCTCTGTATCACATCATCCCTCTCTCTCTCTCTCTCTCTCTCTCTCTCTGTCCCTCTGTATCAGATCATCCCTCTCTCTCTCTCTCTCTCTCTCCACATCCACTGCTTCCCCCCCTCGCCTTGCTCTTTTGATTTCTTTCAACGGACTTGGAATGTGAAACACACACTGGAAGCCGGAGGAGGAGGAAGTGGCTCTGGAGAGTGACTTCCTGTGGGGGCTGCCAAACAGGAAACAGTCATTACCTCTCTTCTCCTCCTCTCCTCTCCCCTCCTCTCCTCTATCCTTCCCTTCCCTCCTAAACACTCTCTCTCTCTCTCTCTCTCTCTCAGTCTGTCTGTGTCTGTGTCTCTCGCCCCCAGCAGAGAGACAGGTGTGAGGTGTATAAGCGGTCCATGCCATGCGTCCCCTCTGGGCCAGTGGGCTCTGGGCCAGGCTCTGCTGGCTCTCTTACAGAGCCAAGGTCACAGCCGTCAGAGGGACTTGGAGAGGGTGGTCCATGCCTTCAGAACCACTCGGCTAGATTACTGCAACTGGCTGTATGTTGGCATGGATCAGTCAGCTGGTTCAGAACGTGGCAGCGTGAAGCACGACCACATCACATCACACCAGTCCTGACCTCTCTCTCTCCTGAGTGAGCAGTCCTGACCTCCTCTCTCCTGAGTGAGCAGTCCTGACCTCCTCTCTCCTGAGTGAGCAGTCCTGACCTCTCTCCTGAGTGAGCAGTCCTGACCTCTCTCCTGAGTGAGCAGTCCTGACCTCCTCTCTCCTGAGTGAGCAGTCCTGACCTCTCTCCTGAGTGAGCAGTCCTGACCTCCTCTCTCCTGAGTGAGCAGTCCTGACCTCTCTCTCTCCTGAGTGAGCAGTCCTGACCTCCTCTCTCCTGAGTGAGCAGTCCTGACCTCCTCTCTCCTGAGTGAGCAGTCCTGACCTCTCTCCTGAGTGAGCAGTCCTGACCTCTCTCCTGAGTGAGCAGTCCTGACCTCTCTCCTGAGTGAGCAGTCCTGACCTCCTCTCTCCTGAGTGAGCAGTCCTGACCTCTCTCCTGAGTGAGCAGTCCTGACCTCTCTCCTGAGTGAGCAGTCCTGACCTCTCTCCTGAGTGAGCAGTCCTGACCTCTCTCCTGAGTGAGCAGTCCTGACCTCCTCTCTCCTGAGTGAGCAGTCCTGACCTCTCTCCTGAGTGAGCAGTCCTGACCTCTCTCCTGAGTGAGCAGTCCTGACCTCCTCTCTGCTGAGTGAGCAGTCCTGACCTCCTCTCTCCTGAGTGAGCAGTCCTGACCTCTCTCCTGAGTGAGCAGTCCTGACCTCCTCTCTCCTGAGTGAGCAGTCCTGACCTCCTCTCTCCTGAGTGAGCAGTCCTGACCTCCTCTCTCCTGAGTGAGCAGTCCTGACCTCCTCTCTCCTGAGTGAGCAGTCCTGACCTCCTCTCTCCTGAGTGAGCAGTCCTGACCTCCTCTCTCCTGAGTGAGCAGTCCTGACCTCTCTCCTGAGTGAGCAGTCCTGACCTCCTCTCTCCTGAGTGAGCAGTCCTTTTAAATGACTGCTGGCTGTTTTTAAAGCCCTAAACAGGCTGGCTGGCACCACTGCACCCCATCCAGAGCCTTGAGGTCAGCTGACCAGCTGCTGCTGGAGGTCCCTATAGGACCAGAGGAGACAGAGCTCCTAGGCTCTGGAACATCCTCCTCCTCCATATTAGATCAGCCCAGAGCCTAGAGAGGCTTTTCAATCCCTGCTCAAAACACACCTTCTCTCCCTGGCCTTCGACCAGAGTTGAGCCTGCCTTCTGGCAACCTACATTGTCTGTTAAGCTGTGTTCACACCGAGATATTTATTTTTCTCTCTGTCGCTTGATTCAACTCTTTGGAATCGCTCTGTCGCTCTGTTTAAATCGCTCATCAACAGGCACAATAATTGACGGACATCTGGGCGCTATAACGTTACGCAATGTCATGATATTTGTCCACTACGAGCCACCGTAGTTGTTTACAAGCTAAGCCTATCAGCGTGCTCCTAACGCGCGCTCTATACCGGTAGTACAGACTTCACTTCATGTCAGCTGTCAGCCTGTCAATCAGCTGTCAATGTGGTTTGTTGCCACACAATAAACCAGCGGTTTGTTCCAAGCCATTGTGATCCTTGACTCACTCTCACACGGCAGCCAATCAGCGTTGAACAGCGAGCGACTGATACCAGCGTATTTTCGCTCGAGTTGGGATATTTCATCTCCGGCGACGAGCAAATTTTCTCCCTATCGCTCTGTCTCTGTCGCTCGGACGCCCAGCGTTTTTTCTCCCGGGCGAATATACGCTCAATCGCTCGTTTGCATCGACTTTGTATGTAAACTCGATGCCAGCGAAAAACTTTAATAGGTCGGTGTGAACGCACGCAGCTTTAAGGCCGTTTCACACCGGTGCGGATCTCCGTGCGAATAATCGGCACAGACATTCGCAATTTTCTTTTTTAATTAGTTGTAATTGAAGCTTGCACACCGCGGCCGAACATTCGTGCGGCATTTTATTTTTCCGGATAGACATTGACGTCCGCGGATTTCCGCCTGCGGAAAATACGTTTGACCAATGAAATCCTTTGTTTACAGCTGACGTCATACCTCCACTACTCTTGCCGAACCTCATCAATTTGGTTTCTCAACATCCAATTTTATATGACAAACACCATGACGATCAACACCGAAATTAAGGACAATAGATCTTCAGATCGCCCAGCAGCTGGGATTCACTGAAGATGGTAATGTAGCTGAAACGAATTCCTACTTGCTAACCTTGTAAACCACTGTTGTAAATGGATGGAGCTAATGTTAGCCACTTGTATCCAAATGCTAACTAGCAGTTTAACATCAAAATTGGGGTCCGCTGCTCCTGCCTCCATTTCACTGAAATGGACGGCAATTTCACTGCCTCCAGTTGCTTTTCATGGCTCGTCTCGCTGCTGTGTCTGTCTGTCTGTGTCTGACGTTAGCCGACTGGTAGCTAGCTTGCGCAAGTAGATGGTGCTGTCCTACTAGACGGGAGCCGGGGAGGGACATTAACTACTGGTTACACTGAACACTGTTTTTCCGCTGCGGAAAATTAATGTGGGACTGCGAATAATTCGCACCGGACCTGTGTGTATAGGTTGCAATGTGGAAAATTCGCACGGAATTTCGTACCACATTCCGCCTCTGCATTCGCACCGCATCTGTGTGAAACAGCCTTTAGTCTTGGTTTATTTTATTATTTGTATCTGTTGCACCTCGTATTGCACCTTGCTCTGTAGCAGTTGTATTTGTACTTGTTGTTTTCCATATTTGAGTGTTTTTATCTGTGAAACACTTTGGTCGGCTTTTAGTCGTTGTAAACGTGCTCTATAAATAAAGTTGACTTGACTTGACTTGACACCCCCCCCCCCCTTAACCTGCTTCACTTCTACTGCCTCAGATCACTAGTTAGTTATGTTACATGGCAGTAAAACTCCACTGAATGACCGAATTGATATAACTTTTCACCATTTCGAGCAACACTGTTTCCATATGGACCAGCTGCGTTGGTTATAGTTGTTTATAACGTGGCTATATTTATAACGTACTCTATCTCTGATACACTCTGATATAACGTTTTCCCTCTATGCGGGAAAAAAGTGTCATGGCGGCCGTTTCCGGTTTGTTTTTCCTGTCTGAACCAATCAGTCGTCTGAACACAGCCAAAGAGTGTAGTGAGACAAGAGGAGACCGTCTCCTGCTTCTTTTCTTCGTTTTTTTTTAAAATCAAGTAGAATGCTGTTTTGTCACCTATCTTATTTCAATAAGACGTATAATAATCACGTACATATGGGATTTTCCTGTGGTTTCTTGTGGTTCAGAAAGTGAGTTTTGTTCTGTGAGGTGTGGAGTTTGGTGTGACTATCTTTCAGGTCTAGGTTGGGTGTCTCTGCCTCCTGGACACACAGCTAAACGTGTGTGTGTGTGTGACATTGTTCTCATCAATGAAAGCAGAAAGTCAGTCACCATCATTGAAATAGCTGCTCTTTTGATCTGTACATGGACACCTGCTTCACAACCAAACTCATGGAATATCAGCCCTTGGTAGAATATATTACAACTCTAGGCTACAGCTGTCAACTCATTGTGCTTGTGTTTGGGAGTCTCGGGCATGTCCACAAACTCCTGCTCCGTGGACTGCAACTAGGCAGGCTGCTAAAGCCTGATGCAAAACAAATTAGCTAAATACTGCTCCATCTCAGCCATTATAGGCAGTCTCTTTATCTGGAGAAGGCGATGCTTTGTATACCCTTGAGTGCTAAACATGCTTACATATATGTTAGTTTGCATACATTATATTTAAGTCATCATCTTGCTGCAATGTCTTTTCCTGTGCTTAAGAAGTACATGCATCAGTGTCTGGTTCAATATAAATGTACTGTACAAAATGTTTGGGTCTGTAATATTTGCTGTACTTTAGATCCAAATAAAAGTATTTAAATGTGTGTGTGTGTGTGTGTGTGTGTGTGTGTGTGTGTGTGTTCAGCAGTGATGGAAAACTCCACGGAGGAGCAGAGAGAAGGGGGAGGAGCCAACACTGAGATGAACGAGGAAGAGGCGGAGCTTACAGAGGAGAAAACGCACAACAAACTCAAAGGTACGCACAGGCTTCTTCAACCATCCACTGTTTACAAGATGGACGACGCCTCTCCACTTCCTGCCGCTATGCAAACGTGAAGCCACACGCCATCTCGTTTCAGCGAGCGGTCGCTGTGTGATGTCACTTGAGCCCCTCAGCCATCCCGCCCGCCGTCTGACGGACATTTGAGAGTGGCTGTCACAGCTGTCAATCATGACGTCACACCCCCTTTTTATATCGTCAGATAATAACTAGGGGTGCACCGATCGATCGGCACGCAATCTGTATCGGCCGATTTTGACCTCAAATATGTGATCTGCTGCTGCAGATATTTCTTTATTGTCGTCGATTGCTGCACGTGAGAAACATGAGGCAGCCCATTTTCATGTCTTCAATGTCTATCGTTTAACTTTCATATTGTGCTCTAACGTTTATATCATTGTGTTGCAAAGCACACGCCTTGCTTTCGTCAGTGTACTCACCTCCACACACCACACCAGACTGTCAACACACCCCTTGCGTCTTTGAATCACACACATCAGCTGGTGATTACAGCAGACTCAGCAGAGAGAAGTTACCTCCAGTCCTCCCGCCTACCGAGGCATTTGCATGCTGTTAAGTCCGTGTTTGATCCATATTTGCGTGTATCCTCCTAACGTTAATAGCTCCGGTTAGCTTTAGCCGCTTTAGCTTAATCGATAAAATAGTTAACTTGGGTCGAAGTTATTTTTCTTGTGTAACAGGGAAATCCCGGAAAATGGAGTGATTTTTGTTCTTTTATAAACTGAACTGAGGGAACTGGACTACTACTAGCCATTTAGTTCAACACAGTCTTGTGCTCCAATTATCTCACACACAAAAAATCATGTTGGCGGTTTCCTTTAGCCTACAAAATATAAAATATTGATGTAGAAAAAAAAGAAAATGTGCTGCACTTTCAATTTGATGCATGAAGGCCTATATGTAAAATGGAAACTGCTCTATAATAGACTGCTATAGCTGCTTACAAAATAAATAAATAAATATATATATATATATCGGTAATCGGTGATCGGTCGATGATCGGTTGGGCAGATATTTCTCATAGGTGATCGGCAATCGGTGATCGGTGGCAAAAAACGTGATCGGTGCACCCCTAATAATAACTATTTAAAAAGAAACTGGTCCGAAAAATGAGCACTTGAACATACATCAACGTGTTAAGAACTGCCTAAAATGACAGAAACCATCTTTGGGAAAATGTATCTGACGTGTACTTTGAGGTTTTAGTTTGGCTCATGGCCCATCCACTAACATGGAGGGGGCGGGATTTGTGACCTGTACTGCAGCCAGCCACCAGGGGGTGATCCAGATGTTTTGTCTTCACTTTTGAGGAGCTGTCATGACGTCCATATTTTTATACAGTCAAAGGTTTTAACTTGGACAAATTAAGAGACGTTAATATTACATTTACATGAACTCGTTCATGTTGAATTCCTGTTTGTAAGTATGTATTAGCTAAGATGAGTTAAAACTCTGCGGCGTCTCCTGTGGCAGGAGTGAGTAACTGCGTGAGGGAGGGAGCGAGCAGAGGAGAGAAGCTGCAGAACGGAGAGCAAGGAGGAGGCGTGGCCTCTGATGGAGACCTGTCCTCCATCAACGCCATGATGTCAGCCGTGATGTCAGCA
>NW_028151629.1:22500-25266 GCF_964638095.1 Poromitra crassiceps | reverse complement strand
CCTCAAAGTAGACGTCAGATACATTTTCCCAAAGACGGTTTCTGTCATTTTAGGTAGTTCTTAACACGTTGATGTATGTTCAAGTGCTCATTTTCGACCAGTTTATTTTTAAATAGTTATAGGGGTGCACCGATCACGTTTTTGCCACCGATCACCGATTGCCGATCACCTATGAGAAATATCTGCCCAACCGATCATCGACCGATCACCGATTACCGATCACTGACATATATATATATATTTATTTATTTATTTTGTAAGCAGCTATAGCAGTCTATTATAGAACCGTTTCCATTTTACATATAGGCCTACATTTCATGCATCAAATTGAAAGTGCAGCACATTTTCTTTTTTTCTACATCAATATTTTATATTTTGTAGGCTAAAGGAAACCGCCAACATGATTTTTTGTGTGTGAGATAATTGGAGCACAAGACTGTGTTGAACTAAATGGCTAGTAGTTCAGTCCAGTTCCCTCAGTTCAGTTTATAAAAGAACAAAAATCACTCCACTTCGGGATTTCCATGTTACCAGTTCAATGCAGTTCAGTTCACTCAACAAAAATACTCAATTTTCCGGGATTTCCCTGTTACACAAGAAAAATAACTTCGACCCAAGTTAACTATTTTATCGATTAAGCTAAAGCGGCTAAAGCTAACCGGAGCTATTAACGTTAGGAGGATACACGCAAATATGGATCAAACACGGACTTAACAGCATGCAAATGCCTCGGTAGGCGGGAGGACTGGAGGTAACTTCTCTCTGCTGAGTCTGCTGTAATCACCAGCTGATGTGTTGATTCAAAGACGCAAGGGGTGTGTTGACAGTCTGGTGTGGTGTGTGGAGGTGAGTACACTGACGAAAGCAAAGCGTGTGCTTTGCAACACAATGATATAAACGTTAGAGCACAATATGAAAGTTAAACGATAGACATTGAAGACATGAAAATGGGCTGCCTCATGTTTCTCACGTGCAGCATGATCGGCTATGCAATCGGCGACAATAAAGAAATATCTGCAATCAGCAGATCACATATTTGAGGTCAAAATCGGCCGATACAGATTGCGTGCCGATCGATCGGTGCACCCTAGTTATAGAGAGCCGCAGGGATGACGTATTTTTGTAGGTAGAATGCGGAAGTCCCGAACTTCCTGGTTCTACACTGTTTCTGTCTATGGGATTTTTGAATGGGTTTTTGCCGCGATGCTTCAAATAAGGTCTCTGGGCAACGCAAGATTAATCAAACGCGAACCAGAGTTCCGTCGGATAATCTTCACACATGAGGACCACTTTCATGAGTTTTGTAGCGTAAATGCGAGCCCTAGAAGTAAAATGCTCGAGCTAAGCTAATCCAGAACTACACACTGTCGCATAGGCTTCCACGTCACGTCAGCACTCAACCTGGACTGTTGTTGGATGTGTGCACTGATTACCCCGGGCTGAACGGGGCTGAACCAGGTGAGGGAAAGAGAATTTCCGTGTTCGCCCTTTGAAGTGGTGACGTTATTGACGTATATATCCCCATCGACTCAACAGTGTAGTCTCATTTAGCCGTTTGCTAGCTAGCCGTCCTTTTAACGGCAAGTAAAAGCTTCAAAACTCGTAAAAGTGGTCCTCCTGTGTGAAGATGATATTACTAAACACTGGTTCGCGTTTGATTAAGCCAGCGTTGCCCAGAGAGATTATTAGAAGCCATCGCTGCCAAAAACCCATTCAAAACTCCCATAGGCGAAAACTGTGAAGAACCAGGGCTGTTAGCATCGATGATTTCTGGACTCGTTACTGCGGCTCTCTATTATCTGACGATATAAAAAGGGGGTTGTGACGTCATGATTGACAGCTGTGACAGCCACTCTCAAATGTCCGTCAGACGGCGGGCGGGATGGCTGAGGGGCTCAAGTGACGATCGTGTGGATTACGTTTGCAGCGAGACGCGTGTGCTTCACGTTTGCATAGCGGCAGGAAGTGGAGAGGCGTCGTCCATCTTGTAAACAGTGGATGGTTGAAGCCTGTGCGTACCTTTGAGTTTGTTGTGCGTTTTCTCCTCTGTAAGCTCCGCCTCTTCCTCGTTCATCTCAGTGTTGGCTCCTCCCCCTTCTCTCTGCTCCTCCGTGGAGTTTCCATCACTGCTGAACACACACACACACACACACACACACACACGTTTAGCTGTGTGTCCAGGAGGCAGAGCACCCAACCTAGACCTGAAAGACAGTCACACCAAACTCCACACCTCACAGAACAAAACTCACTTTCTGAACCACAAGACACCACAGGAAAATCCCGTATGTATGTGATTCAGCCCTTATTGAAATAAGATAGGTGACAAAACAGCATTCTACTTGATTTAAAAAAAAACAAAGAAAAGAAGCAGAAGAGGGTCTCTTCATTTCAATTTTTCTTTGATTTGATTGTTGATAGTTTTGTTTTCAAATCTATGTTTTTGCTTACGGATCTATTTTTTGATTACAAAGTGGATTTATTTTCTCACAGATACAGTCTTTGGTTACAGGATGTAAACTTTCAGTCACTTTCAGTCACAGACACATATATCTCTCCATACAAACCGCATTGACAGCTGATTGACAGGCTGACAGCTGACATGAAGTGAAGTCTGTACTACCGGTATAGAGCTCGCATTAGGAGCACGCTGATAGGCTTAGCTTGTAAACAACTACGGTGGCTCGTAGTGGACAAATATCGTGACATTGCGTAACGTTATAGCCCCCCAGATGTCGTCAATTATTGTGCCTGTTGACGAGCGAT
>NW_028151629.1:15000-17500 GCF_964638095.1 Poromitra crassiceps | reverse complement strand
CAGAATATGTTGTTTGCTAAATAGGTGTGAGGTTAGCAGTAGCTTACTTAGCTTACACTCAGAATCATATGTTGTTTGCTAAATTGCTGTGAGGTTAGCAGTAGCTTACTTAGCTTACACTCAGAATCATATGTTGTTTGCTAAATAGCTGTGAGGTTAGCAGTAGCTTACTTAGCTTACACTCAGAATCATATGTTGTTTGCTAAATAGCTGTGAGGTTAGCAGTAGCTTACTTAGCTTACACTCAGAATCATATGTTGTTTGCTAAATAGCTGTGAGGTTAGCAGTAGCTTACTTAGCTTACACTCAGAATATGTTGTTTGCTAAATAGGTGTGAGGTTAGCAGTAGCTTACTTAGCTTACACTCAGAATCATATGTTGTTTGCTAAATTGCTGTGAGGTTAGCAGTAGCTTACTTAGCTTACACTCAGAATCATATGTTGTCTGCTAAATAGCTGTGAGGTTAGCAGTAGCTTACTTAGCTTACACTCAGAATCATGTTGTCTGCTAAATAGCTGTGAGGTTAGCAGTAGCTTACTTAGCTTACACTCAGAATGCTGCTGCACAAACTGTCTGTCTGTCTGTCTCTCTGTCGGTCTGTCTGTCTGTCTCTCTGTCTCTCTCTCTGTCTATCTGTCTGTCTCTCTGTCTCTGCCTGGCTCTTTCTCTCTGTATGTCTCTCTGTCCTCCCTCTCTCTCTGTCTCTGCCTGGCTCAGTCTCTCTGTCCTCCCTCTCTCTCTCTGTCCTCCCTTTCTCTCTCTGCCTGTCTATCTGTCCTCCCTCTCTCTCTCTGTCCCCCCTTTCTCTCTCTGTCCTCCCTCTCTCTCTCTGTCTGTCTCTGTATGCAGACTGAATGCAGACGATGATGGAGATGAAGACTAATTAGCTTGTTAGCTCACTCACACGTTTTAGCTGCTAACGTTAGCTATTGGGCTAACGATATTAACGTTAAAGCCTTGCTGTAACGTTGTCATCATAGCAACGTTAAGATCATGTGTTGCTGACGGGAATACTGGAAACCTCATTTTACTCCGCAGTTTGCACTCTACTTACGACATTTAAAAATGTTGATGCCTGAGAAGACTGAAACAATTTATTTTGGTTGATATTTTGGTTGCATACATAGTGAATAGTTTTTGGTTCCATTTCCATTCCACGTAGTAGTGCCCTAATTTCATTTTGCATTATTCATTCAATGGATAGTACATATTTCATTGCACTATATGTTTTCAATTTCAATGTGTACTATTTTGCAGTTTTGCAATTTGCACTAAATTACATTTATTACATTCAAGTACATTGATGCCAGAAATAAATATTCTGCTACATGCGCTAAACTTTAAAGTTCATGAAAAGATGATTGTTGAGTGAATTATCATCTTGATTGTCTTTTATTTTAGTTGGCACATGCTTAAAACAACTTGAAGCTAAATTTAGAAGCTGATGATAGCTAAATCAGAGCGATTGAGTAATTGTGGGATAAGCTGCAATTTATGATCCGATTAGTCGACTAATCGTTAAAATAATCGGTGACTAGTCGACTATCAAAATTCAGCCCTACTGTCCCTACTGTCCTCCCTTTCTCTCTCTGTCTGTCTCTCTGTCCTCCCTTTCTCTCCCTGTCTGTCTCTCTGTCCTCCCTCTCTCTCTGCCTGTCTATCTGTCCTCCCTCCCTCCCTCTCTGTCATCTGTCTCTCTGTCTGTCTCTCTGTCCTCCCTCCCTCCCTCTCTGTCATCTGTCTCTCTGCCTGTCTATCTGTCCTCCCTCCCTCCCTCTCTGTCATCTGTCTCTCTGTCTGTCTCTCTGTCCTCCTCCCTCCCTCCCTCTCTGTCATCTGTCTCTCTGTCTGTCTCTCTGTCCTCCCTTTCTCTCTTGTCTGTCTCTCTGTCCTCCCTCTCTCTCTGTCTGTCTCTCTGTCCTCCCTCTCTCTCTGTCTGTCTCTCTGTCCTCCCTTTCTCTCTCTGTCTGTCTCTCTGTCCTCCCTTTCTCTCTCTGTCTGTCTCTCTGTCCTCCCTTTCTCTCTCTGCCTGTCTATCTGTCCTCCCTCCCTCTCTGTCATCTGTCTCCCTGTCTGTCTCTCTGTCCTCCATTTCTCTCTCTGTCTGTCTCTCTGTCCTCCCTCTCTCTCTGTCTGTCTCTCTGTCCTCCCTTTCTCTCTCTGTCTGTCTATCTGTCCTCCCTCTCTCTCTCTCTCTGTCATCTGTCTCCCTGTCTGTCTCTCTGTCCTCCCTCTCTCTCTCCGTCTGTCTCTCTGTCCTCCCTCTCTCTCTGTCTGTCTCTCTGTCCTCCCTCTCTCTCTGTCCTCCCTCTCTCTCTGTCTGTCTCTGTCCTCCCTCTCTCTCTCTGCCTGTCTTCCTCTTTTTCTCACCTCCATCTCCATTCTTATCGCACTTTTGAACATTGGATATGTGTGTGTGTGTGTGTGTGTGTGTGTGTGTGTGTGTGTGTGTGTGTGTGTGTGTGTGTGTTTGGTAGTGAATGGAGAGTTAGGGGTAGGA
>NW_028151629.1:0-2500 GCF_964638095.1 Poromitra crassiceps | reverse complement strand
TGTCATCAGTGTTAGTGGACAGAGGAGTGTAACAGGTCTGTCATCAGTGTTAGTGGACAGAGGAGTGTAACAGGTATCTGTCATCAGTGTTAGTGGACAGAGGAGTGTAACAGGTCTGTCATCAGTGTTAGTGGACAGAGGAGTGTAACAGGTCTGTCATCAGTGTTAGTGGACAGAGGAGTGTAACAGGTATATGTCATCAGTGTTAGTAGACAGAGGAGTGTAACAGGTCTGTCATCAGTGTTAGTGGACAGAGGAGTGTAACAGGTCTGTCATCAGTGTTAGTGGACAGAGGAGTGTAACAGGTATCTGTCATCAGTGTTAGTGGACAGAGGAGTGTAACAGGTCTGTCATCAGTGTTAGTGGACAGAGGAGTGTAACAGGTATCTGTCATCAGTGTTAGTGGACAGAGGAGTGTAACAGGTCTGTCATCAGTGTTAGTGGACAGAGGAGTGTAACAGGTCTGTCATCAGTGTTAGTGGACAGAGGAGTGTAACAGGTATCTGTCATCAGTGTTAGTAGACAGAGGAGTGTAACAGGTCTGTCATCAGTGTTAGTGGACAGAGGAGTGTAACAGGTCTGTCATCAGTGTTAGTAGACAGAGGAGTGTAACAGGTCTGTCATCAGTGTTAGTGGACAGAGGAGTGTAACAGGTCTGTCATCAGTGTTAGTGGACAGAGGAGTGTAACAGGTCTGTCATCAGTGTTAGTGGACAGAGGAGTGTAACAGGTATGTCATCAGTGTTAGTGGACAGAGGAGTG
Source organism: Poromitra crassiceps (assembly GCF_964638095.1). Taxonomy (NCBI): domain Eukaryota; kingdom Metazoa; phylum Chordata; class Actinopteri; order Beryciformes; family Melamphaidae; genus Poromitra; species Poromitra crassiceps. Next base: position 1,739 of record NW_028151629.1, on the reverse strand, counting down.
TAACAGGTCTGTCATCAGTGTTAGTGGACAGAGGAGTGTAACAGGTATCTGTCATCAGTGTTAGTGGACAGAGGAGTGTAACAGGTCTGTCATCAGTGTTAGTGGACAGAGGAGTGTAACAGGTCTGTCATCAGTGTTAGTGGACAGAGGAGTGTAACAGGTCTGTCATCAGTGTTAGTGGACAGAGGAGTGTAACAGGTCTGTCATCAGTGTTAGTGGACAGAGGAGTGTAACAGGTCTGTCATCAGTGTTAGTGGACAGAGGAGTGTAACAGGTCTGTCATCAGTGTTAGTGGACAGAGGAGTGTGGTCAGGAGATGCATGTGCTGGAAGCCATTGCAGAGAGGCGCCACGACCCGCGGGTTTATCACCGTGTTGTCCCTCTAGCACACAAAGCCTCACTAAGCCAGCAGCTAATGAGCTAGCCTCGCTAACTCACTTAGCTTTGTTATGCTACACAGGAACATGACTACAGGACTGGCATGGTTCTTAGCTTTGTTATGCTACACAGGAACATGACTACAGGGCTGGCATGGTTCTTAGCTTCGTTATGCTACACAGGAACATGACTACAGGGCTGGCATGGTTCTTAGCTTCGTTATGCTACACAGGAACATGACTACAGGGCTGGCATGGTTCTTAGCTTTGTTATGCTACACAGGAACATGACTATAGGGCTGGCATGGTTCTTAGCTTTGTTATGCTACACAGGAACATGACTACAGGGCTGGCATGGTTCTTAGCTTTGTTATGCTACACAGGAACATGACTACAGGGCTGGCATGGTTCTTAGCTTTGTTATGCTACACAGGAACATGACTACAGGGCTGGCATGGTTCTTAGCTTTGTTATGCTACACAGGAACATGACTACAGGGCTGGCATGGTTCTTAGCTTTGTTATGCTACACAGGAACATGACTACAGGGCTGGCATGGTTCTTGGTTCCAGCCTTAAAAGTCGTTGTAAAAGGATTTTTCAAAATGTCTATGGAGAAGATGAATGGGAAACTCACTTCCGGGGCAAGAGACATCACATGAGTGTTCAGCTCTATAAAAGACGTTGGATTACAGGGGTTTTTAAAGTCTGAGACTGTGGGCCTCCCCCCAGACAAAACTTGGAAAAAGGAGCCCCCCTCGCTCAATTCCTGCCCTATGGGATTATGATTATGTTATTTGATCCAATAGACACTCAACAATTGAGCCAAGATAGCTGATATTGTGTTTGACATAATTCAGAGTATATAAGAAAATGTCTGTCTGAAGGCATTTTTAGTTTGTGACTCTGGGAATGTGGGAAAAACTGTAAAATTCCCCCAAACTATCTCTTTAACCAAATCACACACATTTATTTACTTTTGATAATTAATGTAATAACTATTATGTATTTTTTTTTTCATTCACTGAGCCTCCATTGAAAGTGGTTGGAGTCCCCCTGGGGAGGCCTCCCCCGCTTCCCAGAAGAAAATGTTTGTACATTTAAAAAATAAAATGCATGAATCTGGTGCACTTTGAGAGCAAAACGTAGAGGAGGCTAGTTACGATCTATGAAGAATTACACACCACATTAATATCCTCTTTACTGTGCTGTGGCTTTGCAATGATGACAACATAAATGTGCCTCTATATATTTTGCATATATGTCACTATATGGTAGAATACTACTGGCTTAAATACAATGACCTATCTATACCAAAATCCCTTGCAGGGGAGAACTCAAGTACAAAATAACATTGCAACAAG
>NW_028151630.1:0-68471 GCF_964638095.1 Poromitra crassiceps | reverse complement strand
AAAAAATCCCAAATCAGACAGAGTGTTGAGAGCAGAGAGGCTAAGACCGCATTGACTCAGTGTGGTATTCAGCCTCTCTGGTGTCAAGGCTGATTTTGGAAAAAAAAAAAAAAATCAAAAATCAGACAGAGTGTTGACACCAGAGAGGCTAAGACCGCATTGACTCAGTGCGGTATTCAGCCTCTCTGGTGTCAAGTCTGATTTTGGAAAAAAAAAAAAAAAATCCAAAATCAGACAGAGTGTTGAGACCAGAGAGGCTAAGATCCCATTGACTCAGTGCAGTATTCAGCCTCTCTGTTGTCAAGTCTGATTTTGGAAAAAAAAAAAAAAAATCCAAAATCAGACAGAGTGTTGACACCAGAGAGGCTAAGACCGCATTGACTCAGTGCGGTATTCAGCCTCTCTGGTGTCAAGTCTGATTTTGGAAAAAAAAAAAAAAAATCCAAAATCAGACAGAGTGTTGACACCAGAGAGGCTAAGACCGCATTGACTCAGTGCGGTATTCAGCCTCTCTGGTGTCATGTCTGATTTTGGAAAAAAAAAAAAAAAAATCCAAAATCAGACAGAGTGTTGACACCAGAGAGGCTAAGACCGCATTGACTCAGTGCGGTATTCAGCCTCTCTGGTGTCAAGTCTGATTTTGAAAAAAAAAAAAAAAATCCAAAATCAGACAGAGTGTTGAGACCAGAGAGGCTAAGACCGCATTGACTCAGTGCAGTATTCAGCCTCTCTGGTGTCAAGTCTGATTTTGGAAAAAAAAAAAAAAATCCAAAATCAGACAGAGTGTTGACACCAGAGAGGCTAAGACCGCATTGACTCAGTGCGGTATTCAGCCTCTCTGGTGTCAAGTCTGATTTTGGAAAAAAAAAAAAAAAATCCAAAATCAGACAGAGTGTTGAGACCAGAGAGGCTAAGACCGCATTGACTCAGTGCAGTATTCAGCCTCTCTGGTGTCAAGTCTGATTTTGGAAAAAAAAAAAAAAAATCCAAAATCAGACAGAGTGTTGACACCAGAGAGGCTAAGACCGCATTGACTCAGTGCGGTATTCAGCCTCTCTGGTGTCAAGTCTGATTTTGGAAAAAAAAAAAAAAAATCCAAAATCAGACAGAGTGTTGAGACCAGAGAGGCTAAGACCGCATTGACTCAGTGCAGTATTCAGCCTCTCTGTTGTCAAGTCTGATTTTGGAAAAAAAAAAAAAAAATCCAAAATCAGACAGAGTGTTGACACCAGAGAGGCTAAGACCGCATTGACTCAGTGCGGTATTCAGCCTCTCTGGTGTCAAGTCTGATTTTGGAAAAAAAAAAAAAAAATCCAAAATCAGACAGAGTGTTGACACCAGAGAGGCTAAGACCGCATTGACTCAGTGCGGTATTCAGCCTCTCTGGTGTCAAGTCTGATTTTGGAAAAAAAAAAAAAAAATCCAAAATCAGACAGAGTGTTGAGACCAGAGAGGCTAAGACCGCATTGACTCAGTGCAGTATTCAGCCTCTCTGGTGTCAAGTCTGATTTTGGAAAAAAAAAAAAAAATCCAAAATCAGACAGAGTGTTGACACCAGAGAGGCTAAGACCGCATTGACTCAGTGCGGTATTCAGCCTCTCTGGTGTCAAGTCTGATTTTGGAAAAAAAAAAAAATAAATCCAAAATCAGACAGAGTGTTGAGAGCCAGAGAGGCTAAGACCGCATTGACTCAGTGCGGTATTCAGCCTCTCTGTGTCAAGTCTGATTTTGGAAAAAAAAAAAAAAAATCCAAAATCAGACAGAGTGTTGACACCAGAGAGGCTAAGACCGCATTGACTCAGTGCGGTATTCAGCCTTCTCTGGTGTCAAGTCTGATTTTGGAAAAAAAAAAAAAAAATCCAAAATCAGACAGAGTGTTGAGACCAGAGAGGCTAAGACCGCATTGACTCAGTGCAGTATTCAGCCTCTCTGGTGTCAAGTCTGATTTTGGAAAAAAAAAAAAAAAATCCAAAATCAGACAGAGTGTTGACACCAGAGAGGCTAAGACCGCATTGACTCAGTGCGGTATTCAGCTTCTCTGGTGTCAAGTCTGATTTTGGAAAAAAAAAAAAAAAATCCAAAATCAGACAGAGTGTTGAGACCAGAGAGGCTAAGACCCCATTGACTCAGTGCAGTATTCAGCCTCTCTGGTGTCAAGTCTGATTTTGGAAAAAAAAAAAAAAATCCAAAATCAGACAGAGTGTTGACACCAGAGAGGCTAAGACCGCATTGACTCAGTGCGGTATTCAGCCTCTCTGGTGTCAAGTCTGATTTTGGAAAAAAAAAAAAAAAAATCCAAAATCAGACAGAGTGTTGACACCAGAGAGGCTAAGACCGCATTGACTCAGTGCGGTATTCAGCCTCTCTGGTGTCAAGTCTGATTTTGGAAAAAAAAAAAAAAAATCCAAAATCAGACAGAGTGTTGACACCAGAGAGGCTAAGACCGCATTGACTCAGTGCGGTATTCAGCCTCTCTGGTGTCAAGTCTGATTTGGAAAAAAAAAAAAAAAATCCAAAATCAGACAGAGTGTTGAGACCAGAGAGGCTAAGACCGCATTGACTCAGTGCAGTATTCAGCCTCTCTGGTGTCAAGTCTGATTTTGGAAAAAAAAAAAAAAAATCCAAAATCAGACAGAGTGTTGACACCAGAGAGGCTAAGACCGCATTGACTCAGTGCGGTATTCAGCCTCTCTGGTGTCAAGTCTGATTTTGGAAAAAAAAAAAAAAAAATCCAAAATCAGACAGAGTGTTGAGACCAGAGAGGCTAAGACCGCATTGACTCAGTGCGGTATTCAGCCTCTCTGGTGTCAAGTCTGATTTTGGAAAAAAAAAAAAAAAAAATCCAAAATCAGACAGAGTGTTGACACCAGAGAGGCTAAGACCGCATTGACTCAGTGCGGTATTCAGCCTCTCTGGTGTCAAGTCTGATTTTGAAAAAAAAAAAAAAAAAATCCAAAATCAGACAGAGTGTTGAGAGCAGAGAGGCTAAGACCGCATTGACTCAGTGCAGTATTCAGCCTCTCTGGTGTCAAGTCTGATTTTGAAAAAAAAAAAAAAAATCAAAAATCAGACAGAGTGTTGACACCAGAGAGGCTAAGACCGCATTGACTCAGTGCGGTATTCAGCCTCTCTGGTGTCAAGTCTGATTTTGGAAAAAAAAAAAAAAAAATCAAAATCAGACAGTGTTGAAACCAGAGAGGCTAAGACCGCATTGACTCAGTGCAGTATTCAGCCTCTCTGGTGTCAAGTCTGATTTTGGAAAAAAAAAAAAAAAAATCCAAAATCAGACAGAGTGTTGACACCAGAGAGGCTAAGACCGCATTGACTCAGTGCGGTATTCAGCCTCTCTGGTGTCCAGTCTGATTTTGGAAAAAAAAAAAAAAAAATCCAAAATCAGACAGAGTGTTGAGACCAGAGAGGCTAAGACCGCATTGACTCAGTGCGGTATTCAGCCTCTCTGGTGTCAAGTCTGATTTTGGAAAAAAAAAAAAAAAAATCCAAAATCAGACAGAGTGTTGACACCAGAGAGGCTAAGACCGCATTGACTCAGTGCGGTATTCAGCCTCTCTGGTGTCATGTCTGATTTTGGAAAAAAAAAAAAAAAAATCCAAAATCAGACAGAGTGTTGACACCAGAGAGGCTAAGACCGCATTGACTCAGTGCGGTATTCAGCCTCTCTGGTGTCAAGTCTGATTTTGGAAAAAAAAAAAAAAAATCCAAAATCAGACAGAGTGTTGAGACCAGAGAGGCTAAGACCGCATTGACTCAGTGCGGTATTCAGCCTCTCTGGTGTCAAGTCTGATTTTGGAAAAAAAAAAAAAAAAATCCAAAATCAGACAGAGTGTTGACACCAGATAGGCTAAGACCGCATTGACTCAGTGCGGTATTCAGCCTCTCTGGTGTCAAGTCTGATTTTGGAAAAAAAAAAAAAAAATCCAAAATCAGACAGAGTGTTGAGACCAGAGAGGCTAAGACCGCATTGACTCAGTGCAGTATTCAGCCTCTCTGGTGTCAAGTCTGATTTTGGAAAAAAAAAAAAAAAATCCAAAATCAGACAGAGTGTTGACACCAGAGAGGCTAAGACCGCATTGACTCAGTGCGGTATTCAGCCTCTCTGGTGTCAAGTCTGATTTTGGAAAAAAAAAAAAAAAAAATCCAAAATCAGACAGAGTGTTGAGACCAGAGAGGCTAAGACCGCATTGACTCAGTGCGGTATTCAGCCTCTCTGGTGTCAAGTCTGATTTTGGAAAAAAAAAAAAAAAAAATCCAAAATCAGACAGAGTGTTGACACCAGAGAGGCTAAGACCGCATTGACTCAGTGCGGTATTCAGCCTCTCTGGTGTCAAGTCTGATTTTGAAAAAAAAAAAAAAAAAATCCAAAATCAGACAGAGTGTTGAGAGCAGAGAGGCTAAGACCGCATTGACTCAGTGCGGTATTCAGCCTCTCTGGTGTCAAGTCTGATTTTGAAAAAAAAAAAAAAAATCAAAAATCAGACAGAGTGTTGACACCAGAGAGGCTAAGACCGCATTGACTCAGTGCGGTATTCAGCCTCTCTGGTGTCAAGTCTGATTTTGGAAAAAAAAAAAAAAAAATCCAAAATCAGACAGTGTTGAAACCAGAGAGGCTAAGACCGCATTGACTCAGTGCAGTATTCAGCCTCTCTGGTGTCAAGTCTGATTTTGGAAAAAAAAAAAAAAAAATCCAAAATCAGACAGAGTGTTGACACCAGAGAGGCTAAGACCGCATTGACTCAGTGCGGTATTCAGCCTCTCTGGTGTCCAGTCTGATTTTGGAAAAAAAAAAAAAAAAAATCCAAAATCAGACAGAGTGTTGAGACCAGAGAGGCTAAGACCGCATTGACTCAGTGCGGTATTCAGCCTCTCTGGTGTCAAGTCTGATTTTGGAAAAAAAAAAAAAAAAATCCAAAATCAGACAGAGTGTTGACACCAGAGAGGCTAAGACCGCATTGACTCAGTGCGGTATTCAGCCTCTCTGGTGTCATGTCTGATTTTGGAAAAAAAAAAAAAAAAATCCAAAATCAGACAGAGTGTTGACACCAGAGAGGCTAAGACCGCATTGACTCAGTGCGGTATTCAGCCTCTCTGGTGTCAAGTCTGATTTTGGAAAAAAAAAAAAAAAAATCCAAAATCAGACAGAGTGTTGAGACCAGAGAGGCTAAGACCGCATTGACTCAGTGCGGTATTCAGCCTCTCTGGTGTCAAGTCTGATTTTGGAAAAAAAAAAAAAAAATCCAAAATCAGACAGAGTGTTGACACCAGATAGGCTAAGACCGCATTGACTCAGTGCGGTATTCAGCCTCTCTGGTGTCAAGTCTGATTTTGGAAAAAAAAAAAAAAAAAATCCAAAATCAGACAGAGTGTTGAGACCAGAGAGGCTAAGACCGCATTGACTCAGTGCGGTATTCAGCCTCTCTGGTGTCAAGTCTGATTTTGGAAAAAAAAAAAAAAAAATCCAAAATCAGACAGAGTGTTGACACCAGAGAGGCTAAGACCGCATTGACTCAGTGCGGTATTCAGCCTCTCTGGTGTCAAGTCTGATTTTGGAAAAAAAAAAAAAAAATCCCAAATCAGACAGAGTGTTGAGAGCAGAGAGGCTAAGACCGCATTGACTCAGTGTGGTATTCAGCCTCTCTGGTGTCAAGGCTGATTTTGGAAAAAAAAAAAAAAAATCCAAAATCAGACAGAGTGTTGACACCAGAGAGGCTAAGACCGCATTGACTCAGTGCGGTATTCAGCCTCTCTGGTGTCAAGTCTGATTTTGGAAAAAAAAAAAAAAAATCAAAAATCAGACAGAGTGTTGACACCAGAGAGGCTAAGACCGCATTGACTCAGTGCGGTATTCAGCCTCTCTGGTGTCATGTCTGATTTTGGAAAAAAAAACAAACAAATCCAAAATCAGACAGAGTGTTGACACCAGAGAGGCTAAGACCGCATTGACTCAGTGCGGTATTCAGCCTCTCTGGTGTCAAGTCTGATTTTGGAAAAAAAAAAAAAAAAATCCAAAATCAGACAGAGTGTTGAGACCAGAGAGGCTAAGACCGCATTGACTCAGTGCGGTATTCAGCCTCTCTGGTGTCAAGTCTGATTTTGGAAAAAAAAAAAAAAAATCCAAAATCAGACAGAGTGTTGACACCAGAGAGGCTAAGACCGCATTGACTCAGTGCGGTATTCAGCCTCTCTGGTGTCAAGTCTGATTTTGGAAAAAAAAAAAAAAAAATCCAAAATCAGACAGAGTGTTGAGACCAGAGAGGCTAAGACCGCATTGACTCAGTGCGGTATTCAGCCTCTCTGGTGTCAAGTCTGATTTTGGAAAAAAAAAAAAAAAAAATCCAAAATCAGACAGAGTGTTGACACCAGAGAGGCTAAGACCGCATTGACTCAGTGCGGTATTCAGCCTCTCTGGTGTCAAGTCTGATTTTGGAAAAAAAAAAAAAAAATCCCAAATCAGACAGAGTGTTGAGAGCAGAGAGGCTAAGACCGCATTGACTCAGTGTGGTATTCAGCCTCTCTGGTGTCAAGGCTGATTTTGGAAAAAAAAAAAAAAAATCAAAAATCAGACAGAGTGTTGACACCAGAGAGGCTAAGACCGCATTGACTCAGTGCGGTATTCAGCCTCTCTGGTGTCAAGTCTGATTTTGGAAAAAAAAAAAAAAAATCCAAAATCAGACAGTGTGTTGAGACCAGAGAGGCTAAGACCGCATTGACTCAGTGCGGTATTCAGCCTCTCTGGTGTCAAGTCTGATTTTGGAAAAAAAAAAAAAAAAATCCAAAATCAGACAGAGTGTTGAGACCAGAGAGGCTAAGACCGCATTGACTCAGTGCGGTATTCAGCCTCTCTGGTGTCAAGTCTGATTTTGGAAAAAAAAAAAAAATCCAAAATCAGACAGAGTGTTGAGACCAGAGAGGCTAAGACCGCATTGACTCAGTGCGGTATTCAGCCTCTCTGGTGTCAAGTCTGATTTTGGAAAAAAAAATATATATATCCAAAATCAGACAGAGTGTTGAGACCAGAGAGGCTAAGACCGCATTGACTCAGTGCGGTATTCAGCCTCTCTGGTGTCAAGTCTGATTTTGGAAAAAAAAAAAAAAAATCCAAAATCAGACAGAGTGTTGACACCAGAGAGGCTAAGACCGCATTGACTCAGTGCGGTATTCAGCCTCTCTGGTGTCAAGTCTGATTTTGGAAAAAAAAAAAAAAAAAATCCAAAATCAGACAGAGTGTTGAGACCAGAGAGGCTAAGACCGCATTGACTCAGTGCGGTATTCAGCCTCTCTGGTGTCAAGTCTGATTTTGGAAAAAAAAAAAAAAAAATCCAAAATCAGACAGAGTGTTGACACCAGAGAGGCTAAGACCGCATTGACTCAGTGCGGTATTCAGCCTCTCTGGTGTCAAGTCTGATTTTGAAAAAAAAAAAAAAAAAATCCAAAATCAGACAGAGTGTTGAGACCAGAGAGGCTAAGACCGCATTGACTCAGTGCGGTATTCAGCCTCTCTGGTGTCAAGTCTGATTTTGGAAAAAAAAAAAAAAAAATCCAAAATCAGACAGAGTGTTGACACTAGAGAGGCTAAGACCGCATTGACTCAGTGCGGTATTCAGCCTCTCTGGTGTCATGTCTGATTTTGGAAAAAAAAAAAAAAAAATCCAAAATCAGACAGAGTGTTGACACCAGAGAGGCTAAGACCGCATTGACTCAGTGCGGTATTCAGCTTCTCTGGTGTCAAGTCTGATTTTGGAAAAAAAAAAAAAAAATCCAAAATCAGACAGAGTGTTGAGACCAGAGAGGCTAAGACCCCATTGACTCAGTGCAGTATTCAGCCTCTCTGTTGTCAAGTCTGATTTTGGAAAAAAAAAAAAAAAATCCAAAATCAGACAGAGTGTTGACACCAGAGAGGCTAAGACCGCATTGACTCAGTGCGGTATTCAGCCTCTCTGGTGTCAAGTCTGATTTTTGAAAAAAAAAAAAAAAAATCCAAAATCAGACAGAGTGTTGACACCAGAGAGGCTAAGACCGCATTGACTCAGTGCGGTATTCAGCCTCTCTGGTGTCATGTCTGATTTTGGAAAAAAAAAAAAAAAAATCCAAAATCAGACAGAGTGTTGACACCAGAGAGGCTAAGACCGCATTGACTCAGTGCGGTATTCAGCCTCTCTGGTGTCAAGTCTGATTTTGGAAAAAAAAAAAAAAAATCCAAAATCAGACAGAGTGTTGAGACCAGAGAGGCTAAGACCGCATTGACTCAGTGCAGTATTCAGCCTCTCTGGTGTCAAGTCTGATTTTGGAAAAAAAAAAAAAAATCCAAAATCAGACAGAGTGTTGACACCAGAGAGGCTAAGACCGCATTGACTCAGTGCGGTATTCAGCCTCTCTGGTGTCAAGTCTGATTTTGGAAAAAAAAAAAAAAAAAATCCAAAATCAGACAGAGTGTTGAGACCAGAGAGGCTAAGACCGCATTGACTCAGTGCGGTATTCAGCCTCTCTGGTGTCAAGTCTGATTTTGGAAAAAAAAAAAAAAAAAATCCAAAATCAGACAGAGTGTTGACACCAGAGAGGCTAAGACCGCATTGACTCAGTGCGGTATTCAGCCTCTCTGGTGTCAAGTCTGATTTTGAAAAAAAAAAAAAAAAAATCCAAAATCAGACAGAGTGTTGAGAGCAGAGAGGCTAAGACCGCATTGACTCAGTGCGGTATTCAGCCTCTCTGGTGTCAAGTCTGATTTTGAAAAAAAAAAAAAAAATCAAAAATCAGACAGAGTGTTGACACCAGAGAGGCTAAGACCGCATTGACTCAGTGCGGTATTCAGCCTCTCTGGTGTCAAGTCTGATTTTGGAAAAAAAAAAAAAAAAATCCAAAATCAGACAGTGTTGAAACCAGAGAGGCTAAGACCGCATTGACTCAGTGCAGTATTCAGCCTCTCTGGTGTCAAGTCTGATTTTGGAAAAAAAAAAAAAAAAATCCAAAATCAGACAGAGTGTTGACACCAGAGAGGCTAAGACCGCATTGACTCAGTGCGGTATTCAGCCTCTCTGGTGTCCAGTCTGATTTTGGAAAAAAAAAAAAAAAAATCCAAAATCAGACAGAGTGTTGAGACCAGAGAGGCTAAGACCGCATTGACTCAGTGCGGTATTCAGCCTCTCTGGTGTCAAGTCTGATTTTGGAAAAAAAAAAAAAAAAATCCAAAATCAGACAGAGTGTTGACACCAGAGAGGCTAAGACCGCATTGACTCAGTGCGGTATTCAGCCTCTCTGGTGTCATGTCTGATTTTGGAAAAAAAAAAAAAAAAATCCAAAATCAGACAGAGTGTTGACACCAGAGAGGCTAAGACCGCATTGACTCAGTGCGGTATTCAGCCTCTCTGGTGTCAAGTCTGATTTTGGAAAAAAAAAAAAAAAAATCCAAAATCAGACAGAGTGTTGAGACCAGAGAGGCTAAGACCGCATTGACTCAGTGCGGTATTCAGCCTCTCTGGTGTCAAGTCTGATTTTGGAAAAAAAAAAAAAAAAATCCAAAATCAGACAGAGTGTTGAGACCAGAGAGGCTAAGACCGCATTGACTCAGTGCGGTATTCAGCCTCTCTGGTGTCAAGTCTGATTTTGGAAAAAAAAAAAAAAAAAATCCAAAATCAGACAGAGTGTTGACACCAGAGAGGCTAAGACCGCATTGACTCAGTGCGGTATTCAGCCTCTCTGGTGTCAAGTCTGATTTTGGAAAAAAAAAAAAAAAAATCCCAAATCAGACAGAGTGTTGAGAGCAGAGAGGCTAAGACCGCATTGACTCAGTGTGGTATTCAGCCTCTCTGGTGTCAAGGCTGATTTTGGAAAAAAAAAAAAAAAATCAAAAATCAGACAGAGTGTTGACACCAGAGAGGCTAAGACCGCATTGACTCAGTGCGGTATTCAGCCTCTCTGGTGTCAAGTCTGATTTTGGAAAAAAAAAAAAAAAATCCAAAATCAGACAGAGTGTTGAGACCAGAGAGGCTAAGACCCCATTGACTCAGTGCAGTATTCAGCCTCTCTGTTGTCAAGTCTGATTTTGGAAAAAAAAAAAAAAAATCCAAAATCAGACAGAGTGTTGACACCAGAGAGGCTAAGACCGCATTGACTCAGTGCGGTATTCAGCCTCTCTGGTGTCAAGTCTGATTTTGGAAAAAAAAAAAAAAAAATCCAAAATCAGACAGAGTGTTGACACCAGAGAGGCTAAGACCGCATTGACTCAGTGCGGTATTCAGCCTCTCTGGTGTCATGTCTGATTTTGGAAAAAAAAAAAAAAAAATCCAAAATCAGACAGAGTGTTGACACCAGAGAGGCTAAGACCGCATTGACTCAGTGCGGTATTCAGCCTCTCTGGTGTCAAGTCTGATTTTGAAAAAAAAAAAAAAAAATCCAAAATCAGACAGAGTGTTGAGACCAGAGAGGCTAAGACCGCATTGACTCAGTGCAGTATTCAGCCTCTCTGGTGTCAAGTCTGATTTTGGAAAAAAAAAAAAAAATCCAAAATCAGACAGAGTGTTGACACCAGAGAGGCTAAGACCGCATTGACTCAGTGCGGTATTCAGCCTCTCTGGTGTCAAGTCTGATTTTGGAAAAAAAAAAAAAAAATCCAAAATCAGACAGAGTGTTGACACCAGAGAGGCTAAGACCGCATTGACTCAGTGCGGTATTCAGCCTCTCTGGTGTCAAGTCTGATTTTGGAAAAAAAATAAAATAAATCCAAAATCAGACAGAGTGTTGAGAGCAGAGAGGCTAAGACGGCATTGACTCAGTGCGGTATTCAGCCTCTCTGGTGTCAAGTCTGATTTTGGAAAAAAAAAAAAAAAAATCAAAAATCAGACAGAGTGTTGACACCAGAGAGGCTAAGACCGCATTGACTCAGTGCGGTATTCAGCTTCTCTGGTGTCAAGTCTGATTTTGGAAAAAAAAAAAAAAAATCCAAAATCAGACAGAGTGTTGAGACCAGAGAGGCTAAGACCGCATTGACTCAGTGCAGTATTCAGCCTCTCTGGTGTCAAGTCTGATTTTGGAAAAAAAAAAAAAAAATCCAAAATCAGACAGAGTGTTGACACCAGAGAGGCTAAGACCGCATTGACTCAGTGCGGTATTCAGCTTCTCTGGTGTCAAGTCTGATTTTGGAAAAAAAAAAAAAAAATCCAAAATCAGACAGAGTGTTGAGACCAGAGAGGCTAAGACCCCATTGACTCAGTGCAGTATTCAGCCTCTCTGTTGTCAAGTCTGATTTTGGAAAAAAAAAAAAAAAATCCAAAATCAGACAGAGTGTTGACACCAGAGAGGCTAAGACCGCATTGACTCAGTGCGGTATTCAGCCTCTCTGGTGTCAAGTCTGATTTTGGAAAAAAAAAAAAAAAAATCCAAAATCAGACAGAGTGTTGACACCAGAGAGGCTAAGACCGCATTGACTCAGTGCGGTATTCAGCCTCTCTGGTGTCAAGTCTGATTTTGGAAAAAAAAAAAAAAAATCCAAAATCAGACAGAGTGTTGAGACCAGAGAGGCTAAGACCGCATTGACTCAGTGCAGTATTCAGCCTCTCTGGTGTCAAGTCTGATTTTGGAAAAAAAAAAAAAAATCCAAAATCAGACAGAGTGTTGACACCAGAGAGGCTAAGACCGCATTGACTCAGTGCGGTATTCAGCCTCTCTGGTGTCAAGTCTGATTTTGGAAAAAAAATAAAATAAATCCAAAATCAGACAGAGTGTTGAGAGCAGAGAGGCTAAGACGGCATTGACTCAGTGCGGTATTCAGCCTCTCTGGTGTCAAGTCTGATTTTGGAAAAAAAAAAAAAAAAATCAAAAATCAGACAGAGTGTTGACACCAGAGAGGCTAAGACCGCATTGACTCAGTGCGGTATTCAGCTTCTCTGGTGTCAAGTCTGATTTTGGAAAAAAAAAAAAAAAATCCAAAATCAGACAGAGTGTTGAGACCAGAGAGGCTAAGACCGCATTGACTCAGTGCAGTATTCAGCCTCTCTGGTGTCAAGTCTGATTTTGGAAAAAAAAAAAAAAAATCCAAAATCAGACAGAGTGTTGACACCAGAGAGGCTAAGACCGCATTGACTCAGTGCGGTATTCAGCTTCTCTGGTGTCAAGTCTGATTTTGGAAAAAAAAAAAAAAAATCCAAAATCAGACAGAGTGTTGAGACCAGAGAGGCTAAGACCCCATTGACTCAGTGCAGTATTCAGCCTCTCTGTTGTCAAGTCTGATTTTGGAAAAAAAAAAAAAAAATCCAAAATCAGACAGAGTGTTGACACCAGAGAGGCTAAGACCGCATTGACTCAGTGCGGTATTCAGCCTCTCTGGTGTCAAGTCTGATTTTGGAAAAAAAAAAAAAAAAATCCAAAATCAGACAGAGTGTTGACACCAGAGAGGCTAAGACCGCATTGACTCAGTGCGGTATTCAGCCTCTCTGGTGTCATGTCTGATTTTGGAAAAAAAAAAAAAAAAATCCAAAATCAGACAGAGTGTTGACACCAGAGAGGCTAAGACCGCATTGACTCAGTGCGGTATTCAGCCTCTCTGGTGTCAAGTCTGATTTTGGAAAAAAAAAAAAAAAATCCAAAATCAGACAGAGTGTTGAGACCAGAGAGGCTAAGACCGCATTGACTCAGTGCAGTATTCAGCCTCTCTGGTGTCAAGTCTGATTTTGGAAAAAAAAAAAAAAATCCAAAATCAGACAGAGTGTTGACACCAGAGAGGCTAAGACCGCATTGACTCAGTGCGGTATTCAGCCTCTCTGGTGTCAAGTCTGATTTTGGAAAAAAAAAAAAAAAAATCCAAAATCAGACAGAGTGTTGAGACCAGAGAGGCTAAGACCGCATTGACTCAGTGCGGTATTCAGCCTCTCTGGTGTCAAGTCTGATTTTGGAAAAAAAAAAAAAAAAAATCCAAAATCAGACAGAGTGTTGACACCAGAGAGGCTAAGACCGCATTGACTCAGTGCGGTATTCAGCCTCTCTGGTGTCAAGTCTGATTTTGAAAAAAAAAAAAAAAAATCCAAAATCAGACAGAGTGTTGAGAGCAGAGAGGCTAAGACCGCATTGACTCAGTGCGGTATTCAGCCTCTCTGGTGTCAAGTCTGATTTTGAAAAAAAAAAAAAAAATCAAAAATCAGACAGAGTGTTGACACCAGAGAGGCTAAGACCGCATTGACTCAGTGCGGTATTCAGCCTCTCTGGTGTCAAGTCTGATTTTGGAAAAAAAAAAAAAAAAATCCAAAATCAGACAGTGTTGAAACCAGAGAGGCTAAGACCGCATTGACTCAGTGCAGTATTCAGCCTCTCTGGTGTCAAGTCTGATTTTGGAAAAAAAAAAAAAAAAATCCAAAATCAGACAGAGTGTTGACACCAGAGAGGCTAAGACCGCATTGACTCAGTGCGGTATTCAGCCTCTCTGGTGTCCAGTCTGATTTTGGAAAAAAAAAAAAAAAAATCCAAAATCAGACAGAGTGTTGAGACCAGAGAGGCTAAGACCGCATTGACTCAGTGCGGTATTCAGCCTCTCTGGTGTCAAGTCTGATTTTGGAAAAAAAAAAATAAAAATCCAAAATCAGACAGAGTGTTGACACCAGAGAGGCTAAGACCGCATTGACTCAGTGCGGTATTCAGCCTCTCTGGTGTCATGTCTGATTTTGGAAAAAAAAAAAAAAAAATCCAAAATCAGACAGAGTGTTGACACCAGAGAGGCTAAGACCGCATTGACTCAGTGCGGTATTCAGCCTCTCTGGTGTCAAGTCTGATTTTGGAAAAAAAAAAAAAAAAATCCAAAATCAGACAGAGTGTTGAGACCAGAGAGGCTAAGACCGCATTGACTCAGTGCGGTATTCAGCCTCTCTGGTGTCAAGTCTGATTTTGGAAAAAAAAAAAAAAAATCCAAAATCAGACAGAGTGTTGACACCAGATAGGCTAAGACCGCATTGACTCAGTGCGGTATTCAGCCTCTCTGGTGTCAAGTCTGATTTTGGAAAAAAAAAAAAAAAAAATCCAAAATCAGACAGAGTGTTGAGACCAGAGAGGCTAAGACCGCATTGACTCAGTGCGGTATTCAGCCTCTCTGGTGTCAAGTCTGATTTTGGAAAAAAAAAAAAAAAAATCCAAAATCAGACAGAGTGTTGACACCAGAGAGGCTAAGACCGCATTGACTCAGTGCGGTATTCAGCCTCTCTGGTGTCAAGTCTGATTTTGGAAAAAAAAAAAAAAAATCCCAAATCAGACAGAGTGTTGAGAGCAGAGAGGCTAAGACCGCATTGACTCAGTGTGGTATTCAGCCTCTCTGGTGTCAAGGCTGATTTTGGAAAAAAAAAAAAAAATCAAAAATCAGACAGAGTGTTGACACCAGAGAGGCTAAGACCGCATTGACTCAGTGCGGTATTCAGCCTCTCTGGTGTCAAGTCTGATTTTGGAAAAAAAAAAAAAAAATCAAAAATCAGACAGAGTGTTGACACCAGAGAGGCTAAGACCGCATTGACTCAGTGCGGTATTCAGCCTCTCTGGTGTCAAGTCTGATTTTGGAAAAAAAAAAAAAAAAATCCAAAATCAGACAGAGTGTTGAGACCAGAGAGGCTAAGACCGCATTGACTCAGTGCGGTATTCAGCCTCTCTGGTGTCAAGTCTGATTTTGGAAAAAAAAAAAAAAAATCCAAAATCAGACAGAGTGTTGACACCAGATAGGCTAAGACCGCATTGACTCAGTGCGGTATTCAGCCTCTCTGGTGTCAAGTCTGATTTTGGAAAAAAAAAAAAAAAAAATCCAAAATCAGACAGAGTGTTGAGACCAGAGAGGCTAAGACCGCATTGACTCAGTGCGGTATTCAGCCTCTCTGGTGTCAAGTCTGATTTTGGAAAAAAAAAAAAAAAAATCCAAAATCAGACAGAGTGTTGACACCAGAGAGGCTAAGACCGCATTGACTCAGTGCGGTATTCAGCCTCTCTGGTGTCAAGTCTGATTTTGGAAAAAAAAAAAAAAAATCCCAAATCAGACAGAGTGTTGAGAGCAGAGAGGCTAAGACCGCATTGACTCAGTGTGGTATTCAGCCTCTCTGGTGTCAAGGCTGATTTTGGAAAAAAAAAAAAAAATCAAAAATCAGACAGAGTGTTGACACCAGAGAGGCTAAGACCGCATTGACTCAGTGCGGTATTCAGCCTCTCTGGTGTCAAGTCTGATTTTGGAAAAAAAAAAAAAAAATCAAAAATCAGACAGAGTGTTGACACCAGAGAGGCTAAGACCGCATTGACTCAGTGCGGTATTCAGCCTCTCTGGTGTCATGTCTGATTTTGGAAAAAAAAAAAAACAAATCCAAAATCAGACAGAGTGTTGACACCAGAGAGGCTAAGACCGCATTGACTCAGTGCGGTATTCAGCCTCTCTGGTGTCAAGTCTGATTTTGGAAAAAAAAAAAAAAAAATCCAAAATCAGACAGAGTGTTGAGACCAGAGAGGCTAAGACCGCATTGACTCAGTGCGGTATTCAGCCTCTCTGGTGTCAAGTCTGATTTTGGAAAAAAAAAAAAAAAATCCAAAATCAGACAGAGTGTTGACACCAGAGAGGCTAAGACCGCATTGACTCAGTGCGGTATTCAGCCTCTCTGGTGTCAAGTCTGATTTTGGAAAAAAAAAAAAAAAAATCCAAAATCAGACAGAGTGTTGAGACCAGAGAGGCTAAGACCGCATTGACTCAGTGCGGTATTCAGCCTCTCTGGTGTCAAGTCTGATTTTGGAAAAAAAAAAAAAAAAAATCCAAAATCAGACAGAGTGTTGACACCAGAGAGGCTAAGACCGCATTGACTCAGTGCGGTATTCAGCCTCTCTGGTGTCAAGTCTGATTTTGGAAAAAAAAAAAAAAAATCCCAAATCAGACAGAGTGTTGAGAGCAGAGAGGCTAAGACCGCATTGACTCAGTGTGGTATTCAGCCTCTCTGGTGTCAAGGCTGATTTTGGAAAAAAAAAAAAAAAATCAAAAATCAGACAGAGTGTTGACACCAGAGAGGCTAAGACCGCATTGACTCAGTGCGGTATTCAGCCTCTCTGGTGTCAAGTCTGATTTTGGAAAAAAAAAAAAAAAATCCAAAATCAGACAGTGTGTTGAGACCAGAGAGGCTAAGACCGCATTGACTCAGTGCGGTATTCAGCCTCTCTGGTGTCAAGTCTGATTTTGGAAAAAAAAAAAAAAAAAATCCAAAATCAGACAGAGTGTTGAGACCAGAGAGGCTAAGACCGCATTGACTCAGTGCGGTATTCAGCCTCTCTGGTGTCAAGTCTGATTTTGGAAAAAAAAAAAAAAATCCAAAATCAGACAGAGTGTTGAGACCAGAGAGGCTAAGACCGCATTGACTCAGTGCGGTATTCAGCCTCTCTGGTGTCAAGTCTGATTTTGGAAAAAAAAATATATATATCCAAAATCAGACAGAGTGTTGAGACCAGAGAGGCTAAGACCGCATTGACTCAGTGCGGTATTCAGCCTCTCTGGTGTCAAGTCTGATTTTGGAAAAAAAAAAAAAAAATCCAAAATCAGACAGAGTGTTGACACCAGAGAGGCTAAGACCGCATTGACTCAGTGCGGTATTCAGCCTCTCTGGTGTCAAGTCTGATTTTGGAAAAAAAAAAAAAAAAAAATCCAAAATCAGACAGAGTGTTGAGACCAGAGAGGCTAAGACCGCATTGACTCAGTGCGGTATTCAGCCTCTCTGGTGTCAAGTCTGATTTTGAAAAAAAAAAAAAAAAAATCCAAAATCAGACAGAGTGTTGAGAGCAGAGAGGCTAAGACCGCATTGACTCAGTGCGGTATTCAGCCTCTCTGGTGTCAAGTCTGATTTTGAAAAAAAAAAAAAAAATCAAAAATCAGACAGAGTGTTGACACCAGAGAGGCTAAGACCGCATTGACTCAGTGCGGTATTCAGCCTCTCTGGTGTCAAGTCTGATTTTGGAAAAAAAAAAAAAAAAATCCAAAATCAGACAGTGTTGAAACCAGAGAGGCTAAGACCGCATTGACTCAGTGCAGTATTCAGCCTCTCTGGTGTCAAGTCTGATTTTGGAAAAAAAAAAAAAAAAATCCAAAATCAGACAGAGTGTTGACACCAGAGAGGCTAAGACCGCATTGACTCAGTGCGGTATTCAGCCTCTCTGGTGTCCAGTCTGATTTTGGAAAAAAAAAAAAAAAAATCCAAAATCAGACAGAGTGTTGAGACCAGAGAGGCTAAGACCGCATTGACTCAGTGCGGTATTCAGCCTCTCTGGTGTCAAGTCTGATTTTGGAAAAAAAAAAATAAAAATCCAAAATCAGACAGAGTGTTGACACCAGAGAGGCTAAGACCGCATTGACTCAGTGCGGTATTCAGCCTCTCTGGTGTCATGTCTGATTTTGGAAAAAAAAAAAAAAAAATCCAAAATCAGACAGAGTGTTGACACCAGAGAGGCTAAGACCGCATTGACTCAGTGCGGTATTCAGCCTCTCTGGTGTCAAGTCTGATTTTGGAAAAAAAAAAAAAAAAATCCAAAATCAGACAGAGTGTTGAGACCAGAGAGGCTAAGACCGCATTGACTCAGTGCGGTATTCAGCCTCTCTGGTGTCAAGTCTGATTTTGGAAAAAAAAAAAAAAAATCCAAAATCAGACAGAGTGTTGACACCAGATAGGCTAAGACCGCATTGACTCAGTGCGGTATTCAGCCTCTCTGGTGTCAAGTCTGATTTTGGAAAAAAAAAAAAAAAAAATCCAAAATCAGACAGAGTGTTGAGACCAGAGAGGCTAAGACCGCATTGACTCAGTGCGGTATTCAGCCTCTCTGGTGTCAAGTCTGATTTTGGAAAAAAAAAAAAAAAAATCCAAAATCAGACAGAGTGTTGACACCAGAGAGGCTAAGACCGCATTGACTCAGTGCGGTATTCAGCCTCTCTGGTGTCAAGTCTGATTTTGGAAAAAAAAAAAAAAAATCCCAAATCAGACAGAGTGTTGAGAGCAGAGAGGCTAAGACCGCATTGACTCAGTGTGGTATTCAGCCTCTCTGGTGTCAAGGCTGATTTTGGAAAAAAAAAAAAAAATCAAAAATCAGACAGAGTGTTGACACCAGAGAGGCTAAGACCGCATTGACTCAGTGCGGTATTCAGCCTCTCTGGTGTCAAGTCTGATTTTGGAAAAAAAAAAAAAAAATCAAAAATCAGACAGAGTGTTGACACCAGAGAGGCTAAGACCGCATTGACTCAGTGCGGTATTCAGCCTCTCTGGTGTCAAGTCTGATTTTGGAAAAAAAAAAAAAAAAATCCAAAATCAGACAGAGTGTTGAGACCAGAGAGGCTAAGACCGCATTGACTCAGTGCGGTATTCAGCCTCTCTGGTGTCAAGTCTGATTTTGGAAAAAAAAAAAAAAAATCCAAAATCAGACAGAGTGTTGACACCAGATAGGCTAAGACCGCATTGACTCAGTGCGGTATTCAGCCTCTCTGGTGTCAAGTCTGATTTTGGAAAAAAAAAAAAAAAAAATCCAAAATCAGACAGAGTGTTGAGACCAGAGAGGCTAAGACCGCATTGACTCAGTGCGGTATTCAGCCTCTCTGGTGTCAAGTCTGATTTTGGAAAAAAAAAAAAAAAAATCCAAAATCAGACAGAGTGTTGACACCAGAGAGGCTAAGACCGCATTGACTCAGTGCGGTATTCAGCCTCTCTGGTGTCAAGTCTGATTTTGGAAAAAAAAAAAAAAAATCCCAAATCAGACAGAGTGTTGAGAGCAGAGAGGCTAAGACCGCATTGACTCAGTGTGGTATTCAGCCTCTCTGGTGTCAAGGCTGATTTTGGAAAAAAAAAAAAAAATCAAAAATCAGACAGAGTGTTGACACCAGAGAGGCTAAGACCGCATTGACTCAGTGCGGTATTCAGCCTCTCTGGTGTCAAGTCTGATTTTGGAAAAAAAAAAAAAAAATCAAAAATCAGACAGAGTGTTGACACCAGAGAGGCTAAGACCGCATTGACTCAGTGCGGTATTCAGCCTCTCTGGTGTCATGTCTGATTTTGGAAAAAAAAAAAAACAAATCCAAAATCAGACAGAGTGTTGACACCAGAGAGGCTAAGACCGCATTGACTCAGTGCGGTATTCAGCCTCTCTGGTGTCAAGTCTGATTTTGGAAAAAAAAAAAAAAAAATCCAAAATCAGACAGAGTGTTGAGACCAGAGAGGCTAAGACCGCATTGACTCAGTGCGGTATTCAGCCTCTCTGGTGTCAAGTCTGATTTTGGAAAAAAAAAAAAAAATCCAAAATCAGACAGAGTGTTGACACCAGAGAGGCTAAGACCGCATTGACTCAGTGCGGTATTCAGCCTCTCTGGTGTCAAGTCTGATTTTGGAAAAAAAAAAAAAAAAATCCAAAATCAGACAGAGTGTTGAGACCAGAGAGGCTAAGACCGCATTGACTCAGTGCGGTATTCAGCCTCTCTGGTGTCAAGTCTGATTTTGGAAAAAAAAAAAAAAAAAATCCAAAATCAGACAGAGTGTTGACACCAGAGAGGCTAAGACCGCATTGACTCAGTGCGGTATTCAGCCTCTCTGGTGTCAAGTCTGATTTTGGAAAAAAAAAAAAAAAATCCCAAATCAGACAGAGTGTTGAGAGCAGAGAGGCTAAGACCGCATTGACTCAGTGTGGTATTCAGCCTCTCTGGTGTCAAGGCTGATTTTGGAAAAAAAAAAAAAAAATCAAAAATCAGACAGAGTGTTGACACCAGAGAGGCTAAGACCGCATTGACTCAGTGCGGTATTCAGCCTCTCTGGTGTCAAGTCTGATTTTGGAAAAAAAAAAAAAAAATCCAAAATCAGACAGTGTGTTGAGACCAGAGAGGCTAAGACCGCATTGACTCAGTGCGGTATTCAGCCTCTCTGGTGTCAAGTCTGATTTTGGAAAAAAAAAAAAAAAAAATCCAAAATCAGACAGAGTGTTGAGACCAGAGAGGCTAAGACCGCATTGACTCAGTGCGGTATTCAGCCTCTCTGGTGTCAAGTCTGATTTTGGAAAAAAAAAAAAAATCCAAAATCAGACAGAGTGTTGAGACCAGAGAGGCTAAGACCGCATTGACTCAGTGCGGTATTCAGCCTCTCTGGTGTCAAGTCTGATTTTGGAAAAAAAAATATATATATCCAAAATCAGACAGAGTGTTGAGACCAGAGAGGCTAAGACCGCATTGACTCAGTGCGGTATTCAGCCTCTCTGGTGTCAAGTCTGATTTTGGAAAAAAAAAAAAAAAATCCAAAATCAGACAGAGTGTTGACACCAGAGAGGCTAAGACCGCATTGACTCAGTGCGGTATTCAGCCTCTCTGGTGTCAAGTCTGATTTTGGAAAAAAAAAAAAAAAAAAATCCAAAATCAGACAGAGTGTTGAGACCAGAGAGGCTAAGACCGCATTGACTCAGTGCGGTATTCAGCCTCTCTGGTGTCAAGTCTGATTTTGGAAAAAAAAAAAAAAAAATCCAAAATCAGACAGAGTGTTGACACCAGAGAGGCTAAGACCGCATTGACTCAGTGCGGTATTCAGCCTCTCTGGTGTCAAGTCTGATTTTGAAAAAAAAAAAAAAAAAATCCAAAATCAGACAGAGTGTTGAGACCAGAGAGGCTAAGACCGCATTGACTCAGTGCGGTATTCAGCCTCTCTGGTGTCAAGTCTGATTTTGGAAAAAAAAAAAAAAAAATCCAAAATCAGACAGAGTGTTGACACTAGAGAGGCTAAGACCGCATTGACTCAGTGCGGTATTCAGCCTCTCTGGTGTCATGTCTGATTTTGGAAAAAAAAAAAAAAAAATCCAAAATCAGACAGAGTGTTGACACCAGAGAGGCTAAGACCGCATTGACTCAGTGCAGTATTCAGCCTCTCTGGTGTCAAGTCTGATTTTGGAAAAAAAAAAAAAATCCAAAATCAGACAGAGTGTTGACACCAGAGAGGCTAAGACCGCATTGACTCAGTGCGGTATTCAGCCTCTCTGGTGTCAAGTCTGATTTTGGAAAAAAAATAAAAAAAATCCAAAATCAGACAGAGTGTTGAGAGCAGAGAGGCTAAGACCGCATTGACTCAGTGCGGTATTCAGCCTCTCTGGTGTCAAGTCTGATTTTGGAAAAAAAAAAAAAAAATCAAAAATCAGACAGAGTGTTGACACCAGAGAGGCTAAGACCGCATTGACTCAGTGCGGTATTCAGCTTCTCTGGTGTCAAGTCTGATTTTGGAAAAAAAAAAAAAAAATCCAAAATCAGACAGAGTGTTGAGACCAGAGAGGCTAAGACCGCATTGACTCAGTGCAGTATTCAGCCTCTCTGGTGTCAAGTCTGATTTTGGAAAAAAAAAAAAAAAATCCAAAATCAGACAGAGTGTTGACACCAGAGAGGCTAAGACCGCATTGACTCAGTGCGGTATTCAGCCTCTCTGGTGTCAAGTCTGATTTTGGAAAAAAAAAAAAAAAAATCCAAAATCAGACAGAGTGTTGACACTAGAGAGGCTAAGACCGCATTGACTCAGTGCGGTATTCAGCCTCTCTGGTGTCATGTCTGATTTTGGAAAAAAAAAAAAAAAAATCCAAAATCAGACAGAGTGTTGACACCAGAGAGGCTAAGACCGCATTGACTCAGTGCGGTATTCAGCCTCTCTGGTGTCAAGTCTGATTTTGGAGAAAAAAAAAAAAATCCAAAATCAGACAGAGTGTTGACACCAGAGAGGCTAAGACCGCATTGACTCAGTGCGGTATTCAGCCTCTCTGGTGTCAAGTCTGATTTTGGAAAAAAAATAAAATAAATCCAAAATCAGACAGAGTGTTGAGAGCAGAGAGGCTAAGACGGCATTGACTCAGTGCGGTATTCAGCCTCTCTGGTGTCAAGTCTGATTTTGGAAAAAAAAAAAAAAATCAAAAATCAGACAGAGTGTTGACACCAGAGAGGCTAAGACCGCATTGACTCAGTGCGGTATTCAGCTTCTCTGGTGTCAAGTCTGATTTTGGAAAAAAAAAAAAAAAATCCAAAATCAGACAGAGTGTTGAGACCAGAGAGGCTAAGACCGCATTGACTCAGTGCAGTATTCAGCCTCTCTGGTGTCAAGTCTGATTTTGGAAAAAAAAAAAAAAAAATCCAAAATCAGACAGAGTGTTGACACCAGAGAGGCTAAGACCGCATTGACTCAGTGCGGTATTCAGCCTCTCTGGTGTCAAGTCTGATTTTGGAAAAAAAATAAAAATAAATCCAAAATCAGACAGAGTGTTGAGAGCAGAGAGATTAAGACCGCATTGACTCAGTGCGGTATTCAGCCTATCTGGTGTCAAGTCTGATTTTGGAAAAAAAAAAAAAAAATCAAAAATCAGACAGAGTGTTGACACCAGAGAGGCTAAGACCGCATTGACTCAGTGCGGTATTCAGCCTCTCTGGTGTCAAGTCTGATTTTGGAAAAAAAAAAAAAAAAATCCAAAATCAGACAGAGTGTTGAGACCAGAGAGGCTAAGACCGCATTGACTCAGTGCGGTATTCAGCCTCTCTGGTGTCAAGTCTGATTTTTGAAAAAAAAAAAAAAAATCCAAAATCAGACAGAGTGTTGAGACCAGAGAGGCTAAGACCGCATTGACGCAGTGCGGTATTCAGCCTCTCTGGTGTCAAGTCTGATTAAAAAAAAAAAAAAAAAAAAAATCCAAAATCAGACAGAGTGTTGACACCAGAGAGGCTAAGACCGCATTGACTCAGTGCGGTATTCAGCCTCTCTGGTGTCAAGTCTGATTTTGGGAAAAAAAAAAAAAAATCCAAAATCAGACAGAGTGTTGAGACCAGAGAGGCTAAGACCGCATTGACTCAGTGCGGTATTCAGCCTCTCTGGTGTCAAGTCTGATTTTGGAAAAAAAAAAAAAAAATCCCAAATCAGACAGAGTGTTGAGAGCAGAGAGGCTAAGACCGCATTGACTCAGTGTGGTATTCAGCCTCTCTGGTGTCAAGGCTGATTTTGGAAAAAAAAAAAAAAAATCAAAAATCAGACAGAGTGTTGAGACCAGAGAGGCTAAGACCGCATTGACTCAGTGCGGTATTCAGCCTCTCTGGTGTCAAGTCTGATTTTGGAAAAAAAAAAAAAAAATCCAAAATCAGACAGAGTGTTGACACCAGATAGGCTAAGACCGCATTGACTCAGTGCGGTATTCAGCCTCTCTGGTGTCAAGTCTGATTTTGGAAAAAAAAAAAAAAAAAATCCAAAATCAGACAGAGTGTTGAGACCAGAGAGGCTAAGACCGCATTGACTCAGTGCGGTATTCAGCCTCTCTGGTGTCAAGTCTGATTTTGGAAAAAAAAAAAAAAAAATCCAAAATCAGACAGAGTGTTGACACCAGAGAGGCTAAGACCGCATTGACTCAGTGCGGTATTCAGCCTCTCTGGTGTCAAGTCTGATTTTGGAAAAAAAAAAAAAAAATCCCAAATCAGACAGAGTGTTGAGAGCAGAGAGGCTAAGACCGCATTGACTCAGTGTGGTATTCAGCCTCTCTGGTGTCAAGGCTGATTTTGGAAAAAAAAAAAAAAATCAAAAATCAGACAGAGTGTTGACACCAGAGAGGCTAAGACCGCATTGACTCAGTGCGGTATTCAGCCTCTCTGGTGTCAAGTCTGATTTTGGAAAAAAAAAAAAAAAATCAAAAATCAGACAGAGTGTTGACACCAGAGAGGCTAAGACCGCATTGACTCAGTGCGGTATTCAGCCTCTCTGGTGTCATGTCTGATTTTGGAAAAAAAAAAAAACAAATCCAAAATCAGACAGAGTGTTGACACCAGAGAGGCTAAGACCGCATTGACTCAGTGCGGTATTCAGCCTCTCTGGTGTCAAGTCTGATTTTGGAAAAAAAAAAAAAAAAATCCAAAATCAGACAGAGTGTTGAGACCAGAGAGGCTAAGACCGCATTGACTCAGTGCGGTATTCAGCCTCTCTGGTGTCAAGTCTGATTTTGGAAAAAAAAAAAAAAAATCCAAAATCAGACAGAGTGTTGACACCAGAGAGGCTAAGACCGCATTGACTCAGTGCGGTATTCAGCCTCTCTGGTGTCAAGTCTGATTTTGGAAAAAAAAAAAAAAAAATCCAAAATCAGACAGAGTGTTGAGACCAGAGAGGCTAAGACCGCATTGACTCAGTGCGGTATTCAGCCTCTCTGGTGTCAAGTCTGATTTTGGAAAAAAAAAAAAAAAAAATCCAAAATCAGACAGAGTGTTGACACCAGAGAGGCTAAGACCGCATTGACTCAGTGCGGTATTCAGCCTCTCTGGTGTCAAGTCTGATTTTGGAAAAAAAAAAAAAAAATCCCAAATCAGACAGAGTGTTGAGAGCAGAGAGGCTAAGACCGCATTGACTCAGTGTGGTATTCAGCCTCTCTGGTGTCAAGGCTGATTTTGGAAAAAAAAAAAAAAAATCAAAAATCAGACAGAGTGTTGACACCAGAGAGGCTAAGACCGCATTGACTCAGTGCGGTATTCAGCCTCTCTGGTGTCAAGTCTGATTTTGGAAAAAAAAAAAAAAAATCCAAAATCAGACAGTGTGTTGAGACCAGAGAGGCTAAGACCGCATTGACTCAGTGCGGTATTCAGCCTCTCTGGTGTCAAGTCTGATTTTGGAAAAAAAAAAAAAAAAAATCCAAAATCAGACAGAGTGTTGAGACCAGAGAGGCTAAGACCGCATTGACTCAGTGCGGTATTCAGCCTCTCTGGTGTCAAGTCTGATTTTGGAAAAAAAAAAAAAATCCAAAATCAGACAGAGTGTTGAGACCAGAGAGGCTAAGACCGCATTGACTCAGTGCGGTATTCAGCCTCTCTGGTGTCAAGTCTGATTTTGGAAAAAAAAATATATATATCCAAAATCAGACAGAGTGTTGAGACCAGAGAGGCTAAGACCGCATTGACTCAGTGCGGTATTCAGCCTCTCTGGTGTCAAGTCTGATTTTGGAAAAAAAAAAAAAAAATCCAAAATCAGACAGAGTGTTGACACCAGAGAGGCTAAGACCGCATTGACTCAGTGCGGTATTCAGCCTCTCTGGTGTCAAGTCTGATTTTGGAAAAAAAAAAAAAAAAAATCCAAAATCAGACAGAGTGTTGAGACCAGAGAGGCTAAGACCGCATTGACTCAGTGCGGTATTCAGCCTCTCTGGTGTCAAGTCTGATTTTGGAAAAAAAAAAAAAAAAATCCAAAATCAGACAGAGTGTTGACACCAGAGAGGCTAAGACCGCATTGACTCAGTGCGGTATTCAGCCTCTCTGGTGTCAAGTCTGATTTTGAAAAAAAAAAAAAAAAAATCCAAAATCAGACAGAGTGTTGAGACCAGAGAGGCTAAGACCGCATTGACTCAGTGCGGTATTCAGCCTCTCTGGTGTCAAGTCTGATTTTGGAAAAAAAAAAAAAAAAATCCAAAATCAGACAGAGTGTTGACACTAGAGAGGCTAAGACCGCATTGACTCAGTGCGGTATTCAGCCTCTCTGGTGTCATGTCTGATTTTGGAAAAAAAAAAAAAAAAATCCAAAATCAGACAGAGTGTTGACACCAGAGAGGCTAAGACCGCATTGACTCAGTGCAGTATTCAGCCTCTCTGGTGTCAAGTCTGATTTTGGAAAAAAAAAAAAAATCCAAAATCAGACAGAGTGTTGACACCAGAGAGGCTAAGACCGCATTGACTCAGTGCGGTATTCAGCCTCTCTGGTGTCAAGTCTGATTTTGGAAAAAAAATAAAAAAAATCCAAAATCAGACAGAGTGTTGAGAGCAGAGAGGCTAAGACCGCATTGACTCAGTGCGGTATTCAGCCTCTCTGGTGTCAAGTCTGATTTTGGAAAAAAAAAAAAAAAATCAAAAATCAGACAGAGTGTTGACACCAGAGAGGCTAAGACCGCATTGACTCAGTGCGGTATTCAGCTTCTCTGGTGTCAAGTCTGATTTTGGAAAAAAAAAAAAAAAATCCAAAATCAGACAGAGTGTTGAGACCAGAGAGGCTAAGACCGCATTGACTCAGTGCAGTATTCAGCCTCTCTGGTGTCAAGTCTGATTTTGGAAAAAAAAAAAAAAAATCCAAAATCAGACAGAGTGTTGACACCAGAGAGGCTAAGACCGCATTGACTCAGTGCGGTATTCAGCCTCTCTGGTGTCAAGTCTGATTTTGGAAAAAAAAAAAAAAAAATCCAAAATCAGACAGAGTGTTGACACTAGAGAGGCTAAGACCGCATTGACTCAGTGCGGTATTCAGCCTCTCTGGTGTCATGTCTGATTTTGGAAAAAAAAAAAAAAAAATCCAAAATCAGACAGAGTGTTGACACCAGAGAGGCTAAGACCGCATTGACTCAGTGCGGTATTCAGCCTCTCTGGTGTCAAGTCTGATTTTGGAGAAAAAAAAAAAAATCCAAAATCAGACAGAGTGTTGACACCAGAGAGGCTAAGACCGCATTGACTCAGTGCGGTATTCAGCCTCTCTGGTGTCAAGTCTGATTTTGGAAAAAAAATAAAATAAATCCAAAATCAGACAGAGTGTTGAGAGCAGAGAGGCTAAGACGGCATTGACTCAGTGCGGTATTCAGCCTCTCTGGTGTCAAGTCTGATTTTGGAAAAAAAAAAAAAAATCAAAAATCAGACAGAGTGTTGACACCAGAGAGGCTAAGACCGCATTGACTCAGTGCGGTATTCAGCTTCTCTGGTGTCAAGTCTGATTTTGGAAAAAAAAAAAAAAAATCCAAAATCAGACAGAGTGTTGAGACCAGAGAGGCTAAGACCGCATTGACTCAGTGCAGTATTCAGCCTCTCTGGTGTCAAGTCTGATTTTGGAAAAAAAAAAAAAAAAATCCAAAATCAGACAGAGTGTTGACACCAGAGAGGCTAAGACCGCATTGACTCAGTGCGGTATTCAGCCTCTCTGGTGTCAAGTCTGATTTTGGAAAAAAAATAAAAATAAATCCAAAATCAGACAGAGTGTTGAGAGCAGAGAGATTAAGACCGCATTGACTCAGTGCGGTATTCAGCCTATCTGGTGTCAAGTCTGATTTTGGAAAAAAAAAAAAAAAATCAAAAATCAGACAGAGTGTTGACACCAGAGAGGCTAAGACCGCATTGACTCAGTGCGGTATTCAGCCTCTCTGGTGTCAAGTCTGATTTTGGAAAAAAAAAAAAAAAAATCCAAAATCAGACAGAGTGTTGAGACCAGAGAGGCTAAGACCGCATTGACTCAGTGCGGTATTCAGCCTCTCTGGTGTCAAGTCTGATTTTTGAAAAAAAAAAAAAAAATCCAAAATCAGACAGAGTGTTGAGACCAGAGAGGCTAAGACCGCATTGACGCAGTGCGGTATTCAGCCTCTCTGGTGTCAAGTCTGATTAAAAAAAAAAAAAAAAAAAAAAATCCAAAATCAGACAGAGTGTTGACACCAGAGAGGCTAAGACCGCATTGACTCAGTGCGGTATTCAGCCTCTCTGGTGTCAAGTCTGATTTTGGGAAAAAAAAAAAAAAATCCAAAATCAGACAGAGTGTTGAGACCAGAGAGGCTAAGACCGCATTGACTCAGTGCGGTATTCAGCCTCTCTGGTGTCAAGTCTGATTTTGGAAAAAAAAAAAAAAAATCCCAAATCAGACAGAGTGTTGAGAGCAGAGAGGCTAAGACCGCATTGACTCAGTGTGGTATTCAGCCTCTCTGGTGTCAAGGCTGATTTTGGAAAAAAAAAAAAAAAATCAAAAATCAGACAGAGTGTTGACACCAGAGAGGCTAAGACCGCATTGACTCAGTGCGGTATTCAGCCTCTCTGGTGTCAAGTCTGATTTTGGAAAAAAAGAAAAAAAATCCAAAATCAGACAGTGTGTTGAGACCAGAGAGGCTAAGACCGCATTGACTCAGTGCGGTATTCAGCCTCTCTGGTGTCAAGTCTGATTTTGGAAAAAAAAAAAAAAAAAATCCAAAATCAGACAGAGTGTTGAGACCAGAGAGGCTAAGACCGCATTGACTCAGTGCGGTATTCAGCCTCTCTGGTGTCAAGTCTGATTTTGGAAAAAAAAAAAAAATTCAAAATCAGACAGAGTGTTGAGACCAGAGAGGCTAAGACCGCATTGACTCAGTGCGGTATTCAGCCTCTCTGGTGTCAAGTCTGATTTTGGAAAAAAATATATATATATCCAAAATCAGACAGAGTGTTGAGACCAGAGAGGCTAAGACCGCATTGACTCAGTGCGGTATTCAGCCTCTCTGGTGTCAAGTCTGATTTTGGAAAAAAAAAAAAAAAAATCCAAAATCAGACAGAGTGTTGACACCAGAGAGGCTAAGACCGCATTGACTCAGTGCGGTATTCAGCCTCTCTGGTGTCAAGTCTGATTTTGGAAAAAAAAAAAAAAAAAAATCCAAAATCAGACAGAGTGTTGAGACCAGAGAGGCTAAGACCGCATTGACTCAGTGCGGTATTCAGCCTCTCTGGTGTCAAGTCTGATTTTGGAAAAAAAAAAAAAAAAATCCAAAATCAGACAGAGTGTTGACACCAGAGAGGCTAAGACCGCATTGACTCAGTGCGGTATTCAGCCTCTCTGGTGTCAAGTCTGATTTTGGAAAAAAAAAAAAAAAAATCCAAAATCAGACAGAGTGTTGAGACCAGAGAGGCTAAGACCGCATTGACTCAGTGCGGTATTCAGCCTCTCTGGTGTCAAGTCTGATTTTGGAAAAAAAAAAAAAAAAATCCAAAATCAGACAGAGTGTTGACACTAGAGAGGCTAAGACCGCATTGACTCAGTGCGGTATTCAGCCTCTCTGGTGTCATGTCTGATTTTGGAAAAAAAAAAAAAAAAATCCAAAATCAGACAGAGTGTTGACACCAGAGAGGCTAAGACCGCATTGACTCAGTGCAGTATTCAGCCTCTCTGGTGTCAAGTCTGATTTTGGAAAAAAAAAAAAAAATCCAAAATCAGACAGAGTGTTGACACCAGAGAGGCTAAGACCGCATTGACTCAGTGCGGTATTCAGCCTCTCTGGTGTCAAGTCTGATTTTGGAAAAAAAAAAAAAAAAATCCAAAATCAGACAGAGTGTTGAGAGCAGAGAGGCTAAGACCGCATTGACTCAGTGCGGTATTCAGCCTCTCTGGTGTCAAGTCTGATTTTGGAAAAAAAAAAAAAAATCAAAAATCAGACAGAGTGTTGACACCAGAGAGGCTAAGACCGCATTGACTCAGTGCGGTATTCAGCTTCTCTGGTGTCAAGTCTGATTTTGGAAAAAAAAAAAAAAAATCCAAAATCAGACAGAGTGTTGAGACCAGAGAGGCTAAGACCGCATTGACTCAGTGCAGTATTCAGCCTCTCTGGTGTCAAGTCTGATTTTGGAAAAAAAAAAAAAAAATCCAAAATCAGACAGAGTGTTGACACCAGAGAGGCTAAGACCGCATTGACTCAGTGCGGTATTCAGCCTCTCTGGTGTCAAGTCTGATTTTGGAAAAAAAAAAAAAAAAATCCAAAATCAGACAGAGTGTTGACACTAGAGAGGCTAAGACCGCATTGACTCAGTGCGGTATTCAGCCTCTCTGGTGTCATGTCTGATTTTGGAAAAAAAAAATCAAAAATCAAAAATCAGACAGAGTGTTGACACCAGAGAGGCTAAGACCGCATTGACTCAGTGCGGTATTCAGCCTCTCTGGTGTCAAGTCTGATTTTGGAAAAAAAAAAAAAAATCCAAAATCAGACAGAGTGTTGACACCAGAGAGGCTAAGACCGCATTGACTCAGTGCGGTATTCAGCCTCTCTGGTGTCAAGTCTGATTTTGGAAAAAAAAATAAATAAATCCAAAATCAGACAGAGTGTTGAGAGCAGAGAGGCTAAGACGGCATTGACTCAGTGCGGTATTCAGCCTCTCTGGTGTCAAGTCTGATTTTGGAAAAAAAAAAAAAAAATCAAAAATCAGACAGAGTGTTGACACCAGAGAGGCTAAGACCGCATTGACTCAGTGCGGTATTCAGCTTCTCTGGTGTCAAGTCTGATTTTGGAAAAAAAAAAAAAAAATCCAAAATCAGACAGAGTGTTGAGACCAGAGAGGCTAAGACCGCATTGACTCAGTGCAGTATTCAGCCTCTCTGGTGTCAAGTCTGATTTTGGAAAAAAAAAAAAAAAATCCAAAATCAGACAGAGTGTTGACACCAGAGAGGCTAAGACCGCATTGACTCAGTGCGGTATTCAGCCTCTCTGGTGTCAAGTCTGATTTTGGAAAAAAAATAAAAATAAATCCAAAATCAGACAGAGTGTTGAGAGCAGAGAGATTAAGACCGCATTGACTCAGTGCGGTATTCAGCCTATCTGGTGTCAAGTCTGATTTTGGAAAAAAAAAAAAAAAATCAAAAATCAGACAGAGTGTTGACACCAGAGAGGCTAAGACCGCATTGACTCAGTGCGGTATTCAGCCTCTCTGGTGTCAAGTCTGATTTTGGAAAAAAAAAAAAAAAAATCCAAAATCAGACAGAGTGTTGAGACCAGAGAGGCTAAGACCGCATTGACTCAGTGCGGTATTCAGCCTCTCTGGTGTCAAGTCTGATTTTTGAAAAAAAAAAAAAAAATCCAAAATCAGACAGAGTGTTGAGACCAGAGAGGCTAAGACCGCATTGACGCAGTGCGGTATTCAGCCTCTCTGGTGTCAAGTCTGATTAAAAAAAAAAAAAAAAAAAAAATCCAAAATCAGACAGAGTGTTGACACCAGAGAGGCTAAGACCGCATTGACTCAGTGCGGTATTCAGCCTCTCTGGTGTCAAGTCTGATTTTGGGGAAAAAAAAAAAAAATCCAAAATCAGACAGAGTGTTGACACCAGAGAGGCTAAGACCGCATTGACTCAGTGCGGTATTCAGCCTCTCTGGTGTCAAGTCTGATTTTGGAAAAAAAAAAAAAAAAAATCAAAAATCAGACAGAGTGTTGAGACCAGAGAGGCTAAGACCGCATTGACTCAGTGCGGTATTCAGCCTCTCTGGTGTCAAGTCTGATTTTGGAAAAAAAAAAAAAAAAATCCAAAATCAGACAGAGTGTTGACACCAGAGAGGCTAAGACCGCATTGACTCAGTGCGGTATTCAGCCTCTCTGGTGTCAAGTCTGATTTTGGAAAAAAAAAAAAAAATCCAAAATCAGACAGAGTGTTGACACCAGAGAGGCTAAGACCGCATTGACTCAGTGCGGTATTCAGCCTCTCTGGTGTCAAGTCTGATTTTGGAAAAAAAAAAAAAAAAAAAATCAAAAATCAGACAGAGTGTTGAGACCAGAGAGGCTAAGACCGCATTGACTCAGTGCGGTATTCAGCCTCTCTGGTGTCAAGTCTGATTTTGGAAAAAAAAAAAAAAAATCCAAAATCAGACGGAGTGTTGACACCAGAGAGGCTAAGACCGCATTGACTCAGTGCAGTATTCAGCCTCTCTGGTGTCAAGTCTGATTTTGGAAAAAAAAAAAAAAAAAATCCAAAATCAGACAGAGTGTTGACACCAGAGAGGCTAAGACCGCATTGACTCAGTGCAGTATTCAGCCTCTCTGGTGTCAAGTCTGATTTTGGAAAAAAAAAAAAAAAATCCAAAATCAGACAGAGTGTTGACACCAGAGAGGCTAAGACCGCATTGACTCAGTGCGGTATTCAGCCTCTCTGGTGTCAAGTCTGATTTTGGAAAAAAAAAAAAAAAAAATCCAAAATCAGACAGAGTGTTGAGACCAGAGAGGCTAAGACCGCATTGACTCAGTGCGGTATTCAGCCTCTCTGGTGTCAAGTCTGATTTTGGAAAAAAAAAAAAAAAAATCCAAAATCAGACAGAGTGTTGACACTAGAGAGGCTAAGACCGCATTGACTCAGTGCGGTATTCAGCCTCTCTGGTGTCATGTCTGATTTTGGAAAAAAAAAAAAAAAAATCCAAAATCAGACAGAGTGTTGACACCAGAGAGGCTAAGACCGCATTGACTCAGTGCGGTATTCAGCCTCTCTGGTGTCAAGTCTGATTTTGGAAAAAAAAAAAAAAATCCAAAATCAGACAGAGTGTTGACACCAGAGAGGCTAAGACCGCATTGACTCAGTGTGGTATTCAGCCTCTCTGGTGTCAAGTCTGATTTTGGAAAAAAAATAAAATAAATCCAAAATCAGACAGAGTGTTGAGAGCAGAGAGGCTAAGACCGCATTGACTCAGTGCGGTATTCAGCCTCTCTGGTGTCAAGTCTGATTTTGGAAAAAAAAAAAAAAAAATCCAAAATCAGACAGAGTGTTGACACCAGAGAGGCTAAGACCGCATTGACTCAGTGCGGTATTCAGCTTCTCTGGTGTCAAGTCTGATTTTGGAAAAAAAAAAAAAAAATCCAAAATCAGACAGAGTGTTGAGACCAGAGAGGCTAAGACCGCATTGACTCAGTGCAGTATTCAGCCTCTCTGGTGTCAAGTCTGATTTTGGAAAAAAAAAAAAAAAATCCAAAATCAGACAGAGTGTTGACACCAGAGAGGCTAAGACCGCATTGACTCAGTTCGGTATTCAGCCTCTCTGGTGTCAAGTCTGATTTTGGAAAAAAAAAAAAAAAAATCCAAAATCAGACAGAGTGTTGACACCAGAGAGGCTAAGACCGCATTGACTCAGTGCGGTATTCAGCCTCTCTGGTGTCATGTCTGATTTTGGAAAAAAAAAAAAAAAAATCCAAAATCAGACAGAGTGTTGACACCAGAGAGGCTAAGACCGCATTGACTCAGTGCGGTATTCAGCCTCTCTGGTGTCAAGTCTGATTTTGGAAAAAAAAAAAAAAAAATCCAAAATCAGACAGAGTGTTGAGACCAGAGAGGCTAAGACCGCATTGACTCAGTGCGGTATTCAGCCTCTCTGGTGTCAAGTCTGATTTTGGAAAAAAAAAAAAAAAATCCAAAATCAGACAGAGTGTTGACACCAGAGAGGCTAAGACCGCATTGACTCAGTGCGGTATTCAGCCTCTCTGGTGTCAAGTCTGATTTTGGAAAAAAAAAAAAAAAAAATCCAAAATCAGACAGAGTGTTGACACCAGAGAGGCTAAGACCGCATTGACTCAGTTCGGTATTCAGCCTCTCTGGTGTCAAGTCTGATTTTGGAAAAAAAAAAAAAAAAATCCAAAATCAGACAGAGTGTTGACACCAGAGAGGCTAAGACCGCATTGACTCAGTGCGGTATTCAGCCTCTCTGGTGTCATGTCTGATTTTGGAAAAAAAAAAAAAAAAATCCAAAATCAGACAGAGTGTTGACACCAGAGAGGCTAAGACCGCATTGACTCAGTGCGGTATTCAGCCTCTCTGGTGTCAAGTCTGATTTTGGAAAAAAAAAAAAAAAAATCCAAAATCAGACAGAGTGTTGAGACCAGAGAGGCTAAGACCGCATTGACTCAGTGCGGTATTCAGCCTCTCTGGTGTCAAGTCTGATTTTTGAAAAAAAAAAAAAAAATCCAAAATCAGACAGAGTGTTGACACCAGAGAGGCTAAGACCGCATTGACTCAGTGCGGTATTCAGCCTCTCTGGTGTCAAGTCTGATTTTGGAAAAAAAAAAAAAAAAAATCCAAAATCAGACAGAGTGTTGACACCAGAGAGGCTAAGACCGCATTGACTCAGTGCGGTATTCAGCCTCTCTGGTGTCAAGTCTGATTTTGGAAAAAAAAAAAAAAAAATCCCAAATCAGACAGAGTGTTGAGAGCAGAGAGGCTAAGACCGCATTGACTCAGTGCGGTATTCAGCCTCTCTGGTGTCAAGTCTGATTTTGGAAAAAAAAAAAAAAAATCCAAAATCAGACAGAGTGTTGACACCAGAGAGGCTAAGACCGCATTGACTCAGTGCGGTATTCAGCCTCTCTGGTGTCAAGTCTGATTTTGGAAAAAAAAAAAAAAAATCCAAAATCAGACTTAGTGTTGACACCAGAGAGGCTAAGACCGCATTGACTCAGTGCGGTATTCAGCCTCTCTGGTGTCAAGTCTGATTTTGGAAAAAAAAAAAAAAAAAAAATCCAAAATCAGACAGAGTGTTGAGACCAGAGAGGCTAAGACCGCATTGACTCAGTGCGGTATTCAGCCTCTCTGGTGTCAAGTCTGATTTTGGAAAAAAAAAAAAAAAAATCCAAAATCAGACGGAGTGTTGACACCAGAGAGGCTAAGACCGCATTGACTCAGTGCAGTATTCAGCCTCTCTGGTGTCAAGTCTGATTTTTGAAAAAAAAAAAAAAAAAATCCAAAATCAGACAGAGTGTTGACACCAGAGAGGCTAAGACCGCATTGACTCAGTGCAGTATTCAGCCTCTCTGGTGTCAAGTCTGATTTTGGAAAAAAAAAAAAAAAATCCAAAATCAGACAGAGTGTTGACACCAGAGAGGCTAAGACCGCATTGACTCAGTGCGGTATTCAGCCTCTCTGGTGTCAAGTCTGATTTTGGAAAAAAAAAAAAAAAAAATCCAAAATCAGACAGAGTGTTGAGACCAGAGAGGCTAAGACCGCATTGACTCAGTGCGGTATTCAGCCTCTCTGGTGTCAAGTCTGCTTTTGGAAAAAAAAAAAAAAAATCCCAAATCAGACAGAGTGTTGAGAGCAGAGAGGCTAAGACCGCATTGACTCAGTGTGGTATTCAGCCTCTCTGGTGTCAAGGCTGATTTTGGAAAAAAAAAAAAAAAATCAAAAATCAGACAGAGTGTTGACACCAGAGAGGCTAAGACCGCATTGACTCAGTGCGGTATTCAGCCTCTCTGGTGTCAAGTCTGATTTTGGAAAAAAAAAAAAAAAATCCAAAATCAGACAGTGTGTTGAGACCAGAGAGGCTAAGACCGCATTGACTCAGTGCGGTATTCAGCCTCTCTGGTGTCAAGTCTGATTTTGGAAAAAAAAAAAAAAAAAATCCAAAATCAGACAGAGTGTTGAGACCAGAGAGGCTAAGACCGCATTGACTCAGTGCGGTATTCAGCCTCTCTGGTGTCAAGTCTGATTTTGGAAAAAAAAAAAAAATCCAAAATCAGACAGAGTGTTGAGACCAGAGAGGCTAAGACCGCATTGACTCAGTGCGGTATTCAGCCTCTCTGGTGTCAAGTCTGATTTTGGAAAAAAAAATATATATATCCAAAATCAGACAGAGTGTTGAGACCAGAGAGGCTAAGACCGCATTGACTCAGTGCGGTATTCAGCCTCTCTGGTGTCAAGTCTGATTTTGGAAAAAAAAAAAAAAAAATCCAAAATCAGACAGAGTGTTGACACCAGAGAGGCTAAGACCGCATTGACTCAGTGCGGTATTCAGCCTCTCTGGTGTCAAGTCTGATTTTGGAAAAAAAAAAAAAAAAAAATCCAAAATCAGACAGAGTGTTGAGACCAGAGAGGCTAAGACCGCATTGACTCAGTGCGGTATTCAGCCTCTCTGGTGTCAAGTCTGATTTTGGAAAAAAAAAAAAAAAAATCCAAAATCAGACAGAGTGTTGACACCAGAGAGGCTAAGACCGCATTGACTCAGTGCGGTATTCAGCCTCTCTGGTGTCAAGTCTGATTTTGGAAAAAAAAAAAAAAAAATCCAAAATCAGACAGAGTGTTGAGACCAGAGAGGCTAAGACCGCATTGACTCAGTGCGGTATTCAGCCTCTCTGGTGTCAAGTCTGATTTTGGAAAAAAAAAAAAAAAAATCCAAAATCAGACAGAGTGTTGACACTAGAGAGGCTAAGACCGCATTGACTCAGTGCGGTATTCAGCCTCTCTGGTGTCATGTCTGATTTTGGAAAAAAAAAAAAAAAAATCCAAAATCAGACAGAGTGTTGACACCAGAGAGGCTAAGACCGCATTGACTCAGTGCAGTATTCAGCCTCTCTGGTGTCAAGTCTGATTTTGGAAAAAAAAAAAAAAATCCAAAATCAGACAGAGTGTTGACACCAGAGAGG
Source organism: Poromitra crassiceps (assembly GCF_964638095.1). Taxonomy (NCBI): domain Eukaryota; kingdom Metazoa; phylum Chordata; class Actinopteri; order Beryciformes; family Melamphaidae; genus Poromitra; species Poromitra crassiceps. Next base: position 32,617 of record NW_028151630.1, on the reverse strand, counting down.
CTAAGACCGCATTGACTCAGTGCGGTATTCAGCCTCTCTGGTGTCAAGTCTGATTTTGGAAAAAAAATAAAATAAATCCAAAATCAGACAGAGTGTTGAGAGCAGAGAGGCTAAGACCGCATTGACTCAGTGCGGTATTCAGCCTCTCTGGTGTCAAGTCTGATTTTGGAAAAAAAAAAAAAAATCAAAAATCAGACAGAGTGTTGACACCAGAGAGGCTAAGACCGCATTGACTCAGTGCGGTATTCAGCTTCTCTGGTGTCAAGTCTGATTTTGGAAAAAAAAAAAAAAAATCCAAAATCAGACAGAGTGTTGAGACCAGAGAGGCTAAGACCGCATTGACTCAGTGCAGTATTCAGCCTCTCTGGTGTCAAGTCTGATTTTGGAAAAAAAAAAAAAAAATCCAAAATCAGACAGAGTGTTGACACCAGAGAGGCTAAGACCGCATTGACTCAGTGCGGTATTCAGCCTCTCTGGTGTCAAGTCTGATTTTGGAAAAAAAAAAAAAAAAATCCAAAATCAGACAGAGTGTTGACACTAGAGAGGCTAAGACCGCATTGACTCAGTGCGGTATTCAGCCTCTCTGGTGTCAAGTCTGATTTTGGAAAAAAAAAAAAAAAATCCAAAATCAGACGGAGTGTTGACACCAGAGAGGCTAAGACCGCATTGACTCAGTGCAGTATTCAGCCTCTCTGGTGTCAAGTCTGATTTTGGAAAAAAAAAAAAAAAAAATCCAAAATCAGACAGAGTGTTGACACCAGAGAGGCTAAGACCGCATTGACTCAGTGCAGTATTCAGCCTCTCTGGTGTCAAGTCTGATTTTGGAAAAAAAAAAAAAAAATCCAAAATCAGACAGAGTGTTGACACCAGAGAGGCTAAGACCGCATTGACTCAGTGCGGTATTCAGCCTCTCTGGTGTCAAGTCTGATTTTGGAAAAAAAAAAAAAAAAAATCCAAAATCAGACAGAGTGTTGAGACCAGAGAGGCTAAGACCGCATTGACTCAGTGCGGTATTCAGCCTCTCTGGTGTCAAGTCTGATTTTGGAAAAAAAAAAAAAAAAATCCAAAATCAGACAGAGTGTTGACACTAGAGAGGCTAAGACCGCATTGACTCAGTGCGGTATTCAGCCTCTCTGGTGTCATGTCTGATTTTGGAAAAAAAAAAAAAAAAATCCAAAATCAGACAGAGTGTTGACACCAGAGAGGCTAAGACCGCATTGACTCAGTGCGGTATTCAGCCTCTCTGGTGTCAAGTCTGATTTTGGAAAAAAAAAAAAAAATCCAAAATCAGACAGAGTGTTGACACCAGAGAGGCTAAGACCGCATTGACTCAGTGTGGTATTCAGCCTCTCTGGTGTCAAGTCTGATTTTGGAAAAAAAATAAAATAAATCCAAAATCAGACAGAGTGTTGAGAGCAGAGAGGCTAAGACCGCATTGACTCAGTGCGGTATTCAGCCTCTCTGGTGTCAAGTCTGATTTTGGAAAAAAAAAAAAAAAAATCCAAAATCAGACAGAGTGTTGACACCAGAGAGGCTAAGACCGCATTGACTCAGTGCGGTATTCAGCTTCTCTGGTGTCAAGTCTGATTTTGGAAAAAAAAAAAAAAAATCCAAAATCAGACAGAGTGTTGAGACCAGAGAGGCTAAGACCGCATTGACTCAGTGCAGTATTCAGCCTCTCTGGTGTCAAGTCTGATTTTGGAAAAAAAAAAAAAAAATCCAAAATCAGACAGAGTGTTGACACCAGAGAGGCTAAGACCGCATTGACTCAGTTCGGTATTCAGCCTCTCTGGTGTCAAGTCTGATTTTGGAAAAAAAAAAAAAAAAATCCAAAATCAGACAGAGTGTTGACACCAGAGAGGCTAAGACCGCATTGACTCAGTGCGGTATTCAGCCTCTCTGGTGTCATGTCTGATTTTGGAAAAAAAAAAAAAAAAATCCAAAATCAGACAGAGTGTTGACACCAGAGAGGCTAAGACCGCATTGACTCAGTGCGGTATTCAGCCTCTCTGGTGTCAAGTCTGATTTTGGAAAAAAAAAAAAAAAAATCCAAAATCAGACAGAGTGTTGAGACCAGAGAGGCTAAGACCGCATTGACTCAGTGCGGTATTCAGCCTCTCTGGTGTCAAGTCTGATTTTGGAAAAAAAAAAAAAAAATCCAAAATCAGACAGAGTGTTGACACCAGAGAGGCTAAGACCGCATTGACTCAGTGCGGTATTCAGCCTCTCTGGTGTCAAGTCTGATTTTGGAAAAAAAAAAAAAAAAAATCCAAAATCAGACAGAGTGTTGACACCAGAGAGGCTAAGACCGCATTGACTCAGTTCGGTATTCAGCCTCTCTGGTGTCAAGTCTGATTTTGGAAAAAAAAAAAAAAAAATCCAAAATCAGACAGAGTGTTGACACCAGAGAGGCTAAGACCGCATTGACTCAGTGCGGTATTCAGCCTCTCTGGTGTCATGTCTGATTTTGGAAAAAAAAAAAAAAAAATCCAAAATCAGACAGAGTGTTGACACCAGAGAGGCTAAGACCGCATTGACTCAGTGCGGTATTCAGCCTCTCTGGTGTCAAGTCTGATTTTGGAAAAAAAAAAAAAAAAATCCAAAATCAGACAGAGTGTTGAGACCAGAGAGGCTAAGACCGCATTGACTCAGTGCGGTATTCAGCCTCTCTGGTGTCAAGTCTGATTTTTGAAAAAAAAAAAAAAAATCCAAAATCAGACAGAGTGTTGACACCAGAGAGGCTAAGACCGCATTGACTCAGTGCGGTATTCAGCCTCTCTGGTGTCAAGTCTGATTTTGGAAAAAAAAAAAAAAAAAATCCAAAATCAGACAGAGTGTTGACACCAGAGAGGCTAAGACCGCATTGACTCAGTGCGGTATTCAGCCTCTCTGGTGTCAAGTCTGATTTTGGAAAAAAAAAAAAAAAATCCCAAATCAGACAGAGTGTTGAGAGCAGAGAGGCTAAGACCGCATTGACTCAGTGCGGTATTCAGCCTCTCTGGTGTCAAGTCTGATTTTGGAAAAAAAAAAAAAAAATCCAAAATCAGACAGAGTGTTGACACCAGAGAGGCTAAGACCGCATTGACTCAGTGCGGTATTCAGCCTCTCTGGTGTCAAGTCTGATTTTGGAAAAAAAAAAAAAAAATCCAAAATCAGACTTAGTGTTGACACCAGAGAGGCTAAGACCGCATTGACTCAGTGCGGTATTCAGCCTCTCTGGTGTCAAGTCTGATTTTGGAAAAAAAAAAAAAAAAAAAATCCAAAATCAGACAGAGTGTTGAGACCAGAGAGGCTAAGACCGCATTGACTCAGTGCGGTATTCAGCCTCTCTGGTGTCAAGTCTGATTTTGGAAAAAAAAAAAAAAAAATCCAAAATCAGACGGAGTGTTGACACCAGAGAGGCTAAGACCGCATTGACTCAGTGCAGTATTCAGCCTCTCTGGTGTCAAGTCTGATTTTTGAAAAAAAAAAAAAAAAAATCCAAAATCAGACAGAGTGTTGACACCAGAGAGGCTAAGACCGCATTGACTCAGTGCAGTATTCAGCCTCTCTGGTGTCAAGTCTGATTTTGGAAAAAAAAAAAAAAAATCCAAAATCAGACAGAGTGTTGACACCAGAGAGGCTAAGACCGCATTGACTCAGTGCGGTATTCAGCCTCTCTGGTGTCAAGTCTGATTTTGGAAAAAAAAAAAAAAAAAATCCAAAATCAGACAGAGTGTTGAGACCAGAGAGGCTAAGACCGCATTGACTCAGTGCGGTATTCAGCCTCTCTGGTGTCAAGTCTGCTTTTGGAAAAAAAAAAAAAAAATCCCAAATCAGACAGAGTGTTGAGAGCAGAGAGGCTAAGACCGCATTGACTCAGTGTGGTATTCAGCCTCTCTGGTGTCAAGGCTGATTTTGGAAAAAAAAAAAAAAAATCAAAAATCAGACAGAGTGTTGACACCAGAGAGGCTAAGACCGCATTGACTCAGTGCGGTATTCAGCCTCTCTGGTGTCAAGTCTGATTTTGGAAAAAAAAAAAAAAAATCCAAAATCAGACAGTGTGTTGAGACCAGAGAGGCTAAGACCGCATTGACTCAGTGCGGTATTCAGCCTCTCTGGTGTCAAGTCTGATTTTGGAAAAAAAAAAAAAAAAAATCCAAAATCAGACAGAGTGTTGAGACCAGAGAGGCTAAGACCGCATTGACTCAGTGCGGTATTCAGCCTCTCTGGTGTCAAGTCTGATTTTGGAAAAAAAAAAAAAATCCAAAATCAGACAGAGTGTTGAGACCAGAGAGGCTAAGACCGCATTGACTCAGTGCGGTATTCAGCCTCTCTGGTGTCAAGTCTGATTTTGGAAAAAAAAATATATATATCCAAAATCAGACAGAGTGTTGAGACCAGAGAGGCTAAGACCGCATTGACTCAGTGCGGTATTCAGCCTCTCTGGTGTCAAGTCTGATTTTGGAAAAAAAAAAAAAAAAATCCAAAATCAGACAGAGTGTTGACACCAGAGAGGCTAAGACCGCATTGACTCAGTGCGGTATTCAGCCTCTCTGGTGTCAAGTCTGATTTTGGAAAAAAAAAAAAAAAAAAATCCAAAATCAGACAGAGTGTTGAGACCAGAGAGGCTAAGACCGCATTGACTCAGTGCGGTATTCAGCCTCTCTGGTGTCAAGTCTGATTTTGGAAAAAAAAAAAAAAAAATCCAAAATCAGACAGAGTGTTGACACCAGAGAGGCTAAGACCGCATTGACTCAGTGCGGTATTCAGCCTCTCTGGTGTCAAGTCTGATTTTGGAAAAAAAAAAAAAAAAATCCAAAATCAGACAGAGTGTTGAGACCAGAGAGGCTAAGACCGCATTGACTCAGTGCGGTATTCAGCCTCTCTGGTGTCAAGTCTGATTTTGGAAAAAAAAAAAAAAAAATCCAAAATCAGACAGAGTGTTGACACTAGAGAGGCTAAGACCGCATTGACTCAGTGCGGTATTCAGCCTCTCTGGTGTCATGTCTGATTTTGGAAAAAAAAAAAAAAAAATCCAAAATCAGACAGAGTGTTGACACCAGAGAGGCTAAGACCGCATTGACTCAGTGCAGTATTCAGCCTCTCTGGTGTCAAGTCTGATTTTGGAAAAAAAAAAAAAAATCCAAAATCAGACAGAGTGTTGACACCAGAGAGGCTAAGACCGCATTGACTCAGTGCGGTATTCAGCCTCTCTGGTGTCAAGTCTGATTTTGGAAAAAAAATAAAATAAATCCAAAATCAGACAGAGTGTTGAGAGCAGAGAGGCTAAGACCGCATTGACTCAGTGCGGTATTCAGCCTCTCTGGTGTCAAGTCTGATTTTGGAAAAAAAAAAAAAAATCAAAAATCAGACAGAGTGTTGACACCAGAGAGGCTAAGACCGCATTGACTCAGTGCGGTATTCAGCTTCTCTGGTGTCAAGTCTGATTTTGGAAAAAAAAAAAAAAAATCCAAAATCAGACAGAGTGTTGAGACCAGAGAGGCTAAGACCGCATTGACTCAGTGCAGTATTCAGCCTCTCTGGTGTCAAGTCTGATTTTGGAAAAAAAAAAAAAAAATCCAAAATCAGACAGAGTGTTGACACCAGAGAGGCTAAGACCGCATTGACTCAGTGCGGTATTCAGCCTCTCTGGTGTCAAGTCTGATTTTGGAAAAAAAAAAAAAAAAATCCAAAATCAGACAGAGTGTTGACACTAGAGAGGCTAAGACCGCATTGACTCAGTGCGGTATTCAGCCTCTCTGGTGTCATGTCTGATTTTGGAAAAAAAAAATCAAAAATCAAAAATCAGACAGAGTGTTGACACCAGAGAGGCTAAGACCGCATTGACTCAGTGCGGTATTCAGCCTCTCTGGTGTCAAGTCTGATTTTGGAGAAAAAAAAAAAAATCCAAAATCAGACAGAGTGTTGACACCAGAGAGGCTAAGACCGCATTGACTCAGTGCGGTATTCAGCCTCTCTGGTGTCAAGTCTGATTTTGGAAAAAAAAAAAAATAAATCCAAAATCAGACAGAGTGTTGAGAGCAGAGAGGCTAAGACGGCATTGACTCAGTGCGGTATTCAGCCTCTCTGGTGTCAAGTCTGATTTTGGAAAAAAAAAAAAAAAATCAAAAATCAGACAGAGTGTTGACACCAGAGAGGCTAAGACCGCATTGACTCAGTGCGGTATTCAGCTTCTCTGGTGTCAAGTCTGATTTTGGAAAAAAAAAAAAAAAATCCAAAATCAGACAGAGTGTTGAGACCAGAGAGGCTAAGACCGCATTGACTCAGTGCAGTATTCAGCCTCTCTGGTGTCAAGTCTGATTTTGGAAAAAAAAAAAAAAAAATCCAAAATCAGACAGAGTGTTGACACCAGAGAGGCTAAGACCGCATTGACTCAGTGCGGTATTCAGCCTCTCTGGTGTCAAGTCTGATTTTGGAAAAAAAATAAAAATAAATCCAAAATCAGACAGAGTGTTGAGAGCAGAGAGATTAAGACCGCATTGACTCAGTGCGGTATTCAGCCTATCTGGTGTCAAGTCTGATTTTGGAAAAAAAAAAAAAAAATCAAAAATCAGACAGAGTGTTGACACCAGAGAGGCTAAGACCGCATTGACTCAGTGCGGTATTCAGCCTCTCTGGTGTCAAGTCTGATTTTGGAAAAAAAAAAAAAAAAATCCAAAATCAGACAGAGTGTTGAGACCAGAGAGGCTAAGACCGCATTGACTCAGTGCGGTATTCAGCCTCTCTGGTGTCAAGTCTGATTTTTGAAAAAAAAAAAAAAAATCCAAAATCAGACAGAGTGTTGAGACCAGAGAGGCTAAGACCGCATTGACGCAGTGCGGTATTCAGCCTCTCTGGTGTCAAGTCTGATTAAAAAAAAAAAAAAAAAAAAAAATCCAAAATCAGACAGAGTGTTGACACCAGAGAGGCTAAGACCGCATTGACTCAGTGCGGTATTCAGCCTCTCTGGTGTCAAGTCTGATTTTGGGAAAAAAAAAAAAAAATCCAAAATCAGACAGAGTGTTGACACCAGAGAGGCTAAGACCGCATCGACTCAGTGCGGTATTCAGCCTCTCTGGTGTCAAGTCTGATTTTGGAAAAAAAAAAAAAAAAAATCAAAAATCAGACAGAGTGTTGAGACCAGAGAGGCTAAGACCGCATTGACTCAGTGCGGTATTCAGCCTCTCTGGTGTCAAGTCTGATTTTGGAAAAAAAAAAAAAAAAATCCAAAATCAGACAGAGTGTTGACACCAGAGAGGCTAAGACCGCATTGACTCAGTGCGGTATTCAGCCTCTCTGGTGTCAAGTCTGATTTTGGAAAAAAAAAAAAAAAATCCAAAATCAGACAGAGTGTTGACACCAGAGAGGCTAAGACCGCATTGACTCAGTGCGGTATTCAGCCTCTCTGGTGTCAAGTCTGATTTTGGAAAAAAAAAAAAAAAAAAATCAAAAATCAGACAGAGTGTTGAGACCAGAGAGGCTAAGACCGCATTGACTCAGTGCGGTATTCAGCCTCTCTGGTGTCAAGTCTGATTTTGGAAAAAAAAAAAAAAAAATCCAAAATCAGACGGAGTGTTGACACCAGAGAGGCTAAGACCGCATTGACTCAGTGCAGTATTCAGCCTCTCTGGTGTCAAGTCTGATTTTGGAAAAAAAAAAAAAAAAAATCCAAAATCAGACAGAGTGTTGACACCAGAGAGGCTAAGACCGCATTGACTCAGTGCAGTATTCAGCCTCTCTGGTGTCAAGTCTGATTTTGGAAAAAAAAAAAAAAAATCCAAAATCAGACAGAGTGTTGACACCAGAGAGGCTAAGACCGCATTGACTCAGTGCGGTATTCAGCCTCTCTGGTGTCAAGTCTGATTTTGGAAAAAAAAAAAAAAAAAATCCAAAATCAGACAGTGTTGAGACCAGAGAGGCTAAGACCGCATTGACTCAGTGCGGTATTCAGCCTCTCTGGTGTCAAGTCTGATTTTGGAAAAAAAAAAAAAAAAATCCAAAATCAGACAGAGTGTTGACACTAGAGAGGCTAAGACCGCATTGACTCAGTGCGGTATTCAGCCTCTCTGGTGTCATGTCTGATTTTGGAAAAAAAAAAAAAAAAATCCAAAATCAGACAGAGTGTTGACACCAGAGAGGCTAAGACCGCATTGACTCAGTGCGGTATTCAGCCTCTCTGGTGTCAAGTCTGATTTTGGAAAAAAAAAAAAAAATCCAAAATCAGACAGAGTGTTGACACCAGAGAGGCTAAGACCGCATTGACTCAGTGTGGTATTCAGCCTCTCTGGTGTCAAGTCTGATTTTGGAAAAAAAATAAAATAAATCCAAAATCAGACAGAGTGTTGAGAGCAGAGAGGCTAAGACCGCATTGACTCAGTGCGGTATTCAGCCTCTCTGGTGTCAAGTCTGATTTTGGAAAAAAAAAAAAAAAAAATCCAAAATCAGACAGAGTGTTGACACCAGAGAGGCTAAGACCGCATTGACTCAGTGCGGTATTCAGCTTCTCTGGTGTCAAGTCTGATTTTGGAAAAAAAAAAAAAAAATCCAAAATCAGACAGAGTGTTGAGACCAGAGAGGCTAAGACCGCATTGACTCAGTGCAGTATTCAGCCTCTCTGGTGTCAAGTCTGATTTTGGAAAAAAAAAAAAAAAAATCCAAAATCAGACAGAGTGTTGACACCAGAGAGGCTAAGACCGCATTGACTCAGTTCGGTATTCAGCCTCTCTGGTGTCAAGTCTGATTTTGGAAAAAAAAAAAAAAAAATCCAAAATCAGACAGAGTGTTGACACCAGAGAGGCTAAGACCGCATTGACTCAGTGCGGTATTCAGCCTCTCTGGTGTCATGTCTGATTTTGGAAAAAAAAAAAAAAAAATCCAAAATCAGACAGAGTGTTGACACCAGAGAGGCTAAGACCGCATTGACTCAGTGCGGTATTCAGCCTCTCTGGTGTCAAGTCTGATTTTGGAAAAAAAAAAAAAAAAATCCAAAATCAGACAGAGTGTTGAGACCAGAGAGGCTAAGACCGCATTGACTCAGTGCGGTATTCAGCCTCTCTGGTGTCAAGTCTGATTTTGGAAAAAAAAAAAAAAAATCCAAAATCAGACAGAGTGTTGACACCAGAGAGGCTAAGACCGCATTGACTCAGTGCGGTATTCAGCCTCTCTGGTGTCAAGTCTGATTTTGGAAAAAAAAAAAAAAAAATCCAAAATCAGACAGAGTGTTGACACCAGAGAGGCTAAGACCGCATTGACTCAGTGCGGTATTCAGCCTCTCTGGTGTCATGTCTGATTTTGGAAAAAAAAAAAAAAAAATCCAAAATCAGACAGAGTGTTGACACCAGAGAGGCTAAGACCGCATTGACTCAGTGCGGTATTCAGCCTCTCTGGTGTCAAGTCTGATTTTGGAAAAAAAAAAAAAAAAATCCAAAATCAGACAGAGTGTTGAGACCAGAGAGGCTAAGACCGCATTGACTCAGTGCGGTATTCAGCCTCTCTGGTGTCAAGTCTGATTTTGGAAAAAAAAAAAAAAAATCCAAAATCAGACAGAGTGTTGACACCAGAGAGGCTAAGACCGCATTGACTCAGTGCGGTATTCAGCCTCTCTGGTGTCAAGTCTGATTTTGGAAAAAAAAAAAAAAAAAATCCAAAATCAGACAGAGTGTTGACACCAGAGAGGCTAAGACCGCATTGACTCAGTGCGGTATTCAGCCTCTCTGGTGTCAAGTCTGATTTTGGAAAAAAAAAAAAAAAATCCCAAATCAGACAGAGTGTTGAGAGCAGAGAGGCTAAGACCGCATTGACTCAGTGCGGTATTCAGCCTCTCTGGTGTCAAGTCTGATTTTGGAAAAAAAAAAAAAAAATCCAAAATCAGACAGAGTGTTGACACCAGAGAGGCTAAGACCGCATTGACTCAGTGCGGTATTCAGCCTCTCTGGTGTCAAGTCTGATTTTGGAAAAAAAAAAAAAAAATCCAAAATCAGACAGAGTGTTGACACCAGAGAGGCTAAGACCGCATTGACTCAGTGCGGTATTCAGCCTCTCTGGTGTCAAGTCTGATTTTGGAAAAAAAAAAAAAAAAAAATCCAAAATCAGACAGAGTGTTGAGACCAGAGAGGCTAAGACCGCATTGACTCAGTGCGGTATTCAGCCTCTCTGGTGTCAAGTCTGATTTTGGAAAAAAAAAAAAAAAAATCCAAAATCAGACGGAGTGTTGACACCAGAGAGGCTAAGACCGCATTGACTCAGTGCAGTATTCAGCCTCTCTGGTGTCAAGTCTGATTTTTGAAAAAAAAAAAAAAAAAATCCAAAATCAGACAGAGTGTTGACACCAGAGAGGCTAAGACCGCATTGACTCAGTGCAGTATTCAGCCTCTCTGGTGTCAAGTCTGATTTTGGAAAAAAAAAAAAAAAATCCAAAATCAGACAGAGTGTTGACACCAGAGAGGCTAAGACCGCATTGACTCAGTGCGGTATTCAGCCTCTCTGGTGTCAAGTCTGATTTTGGAAAAAAAAAAAAAAAAAATCCAAAATCAGACAGAGTGTTGAGACCAGAGAGGCTAAGACCGCATTGACTCAGTGCGGTATTCAGCCTCTCTGGTGTCAAGTCTGATTTTGGAAAAAAAAAAAAAAAAATCCAAAATCAGACAGAGTGTTGACACTAGAGAGGCTAAGACCGCATTGACTCAGTGCGGTATTCAGCCTCTCTGGTGTCATGTCTGATTTTGGAAAAAAAAAAAAAAAAAAATCCAAAATCAGACAGAGTGTTGACACCAGAGAGGCTAAGACCGCATTGACTCAGTGCGGTATTCAGCCTCTCTGGTGTCAAGTCTGATTTTGGAAAAAAAAAAAAAAATCCAAAATCAGACAGAGTGTTGACACCAGAGAGGCTAAGACCGCATTGACTCAGTGCGGTATTCAGCCTCTCTGGTGTCAAGTCTGATTTTGGAAAAAAAATAAAATAAATCCAAAATCAGACAGAGTGTTGAGAGCAGAGAGGCTAAGACCGCATTGACTCAGTGCAGTATTCAGCCTCTCTGGTGTCAAGTCTGATTTTGGAAAAAAATCAAAAAAATCAAAAATCAGACAGAGTGTTGACACCAGAGAGGCTAAGACCGCATTGACTCAGTGCGGTATTCAGCTTCTCTGGTGTCAAGTCTGATTTTGGAAAAAAAAAAAAAAAATCCAAAATCAGACAGAGTGTTGAGACCAGAGAGGCTAAGACCGCATTGACTCAGTGCAGTATTCAGCCTCTCTGGTGTCAAGTCTGATTTTGGAAAAAAAAAAAAAAAATCCAAAATCAGACAGAGTGTTGACACCAGAGAGGCTAAGACCGCATTGACTCAGTGCGGTATTCAGCCTCTCTGGTGTCAAGTCTGATTTTGGAAAAAAAAAAAAAAAAATCCAAAATCAGACAGAGTGTTGACACCAGAGAGGCTAAGACCGCATTGACTCAGTGCGGTATTCAGCCTCTCTGGTGTCATGTCTGATTTTGGAAAAAAAAAAAAAAAAATCCAAAATCAGACAGAGTGTTGACACCAGAGAGGCTAAGACCGCATTGACTCAGTGCGGTATTCAGCCTCTCTGGTGTCAAGTCTGATTTTGGAAAAAAAAAAAAAAAAATCCAAAATCAGACAGAGTGTTGAGACCAGAGAGGCTAAGACCGCATTGACTCAGTGCGGTATTCAGCCTCTCTGGTGTCAAGTCTGATTTTGGAAAAAAAAAAAAAAAATCCAAAATCAGACAGAGTGTTGACACCAGAGAGGCTAAGACCGCATTGACTCAGTGCGGTATTCAGCCTCTCTGGTGTCAAGTCTGATTTTGGAAAAAAAAAAAAAAAAAAATCCAAAATCAGACAGAGTGTTGAGACCAGAGAGGCTAAGACCGCATTGACTCAGTGCGGTATTCAGCCTCTCTGGTGTCAAGTCTGATTTTGGAAAAAAAAAAAAAAATCCAAAATCAGACAGAGTGTTGAGACCAGAGAGGCTAAGACCGCATTGACTCAGTGCGGTATTCAGCCTCTCTGGTGTCAAGTCTGATTTTGGAAAAAAATATATATATATCCAAAATCAGACAGAGTGTTGAGACCAGAGAGGCTAAGACCGCATTGACTCAGTGCGGTATTCAGCCTCTCTGGTGTCAAGTCTGATTTTGGAAAAAAAAAAAAAAAAAATCCAAAATCAGACAGAGTGTTGACACCAGAGAGGCTAAGACCGCATTGACTCAGTGCGGTATTCAGCCTCTCTGGTGTCAAGTCTGATTTTGGAAAAAAAAAAAAAAAAAATCCAAAATCAGACAGAGTGTTGAGACCAGAGAGGCTAAGACCGCATTGACTCAGTGCGGTATTCAGCCTCTCTGGTGTCAAGTCTGATTTTGGAAAAAAAAAAAAAAAATCCAAAATCAGACAGAGTGTTGACACCAGAGAGGCTAAGACCGCATTGACTCAGTGCGGTATTCAGCCTCTCTGGTGTCAAGTCTGATTTTGGAAAAAAAAAAAAAAAAATCCAAAATCAGACAGAGTGTTGAGACCAGAGAGGCTAAGACCGCATTGACTCAGTGCGGTATTCAGCCTCTCTGGTGTCAAGTCTGATTTTGGAAAAAAAAAAAAAAAAATCCAAAATCAGACAGAGTGTTGACACTAGAGAGGCTAAGACCGCATTGACTCAGTGCGGTATTCAGCCTCTCTGGTGTCATGTCTGATTTTGGAAAAAAAAAAAAAAAAATCTAAAATCAGACAGAGTGTTGAGACCAGAGAGGCTAAGACCGCATTGACTCAGTGCAGTATTCAGCCTCTCTGGTGTCAAGTCTGATTTTGGAAAAAAAAAAAAAAAATCCAAAATCAGACAGAGTGTTGACACTAGAGAGGCTAAGACCGCATTGACTCAGTGCGGTATTCAGCCTCTCTGGTGTCATGTCTGATTTTGGAAAAAAAAAAAAAAATCCAAAATCAGACAGAGTGTTGACACCAGAGAGGCTAAGACCGCATTGACTCAGTGCGGTATTCAGCCTCTCTGGTGTCAAGTCTGATTTTGGAAAAAAAATAAAATAAATCCAAAATCAGACAGAGTGTTGAGAGCAGAGAGGCTAAGACCGCATTGACTCAGTGCAGTATTCAGCCTCTCTGGTGTCAAGTCTGATTTTGGAAAAAAATCAAAAAAAACAAAAATCAGACAGAGTGTTGACACCAGAGAGGCTAAGACCGCATTGACTCAGTGCGGTATTCAGCTTCTCTGGTGTCAAGTCTGATTTTGGAAAAAAAAAAAAAAAATCCAAAATCAGACAGAGTGTTGAGACCAGAGAGGCTAAGACCGCATTGACTCAGTGCAGTATTCAGCCTCTCTGGTGTCAAGTCTGATTTTGGAAAAAAAAAAAAAAAATCCAAAATCAGACAGAGTGTTGACACCAGAGAGGCTAAGACCGCATTGACTCAGTGCGGTATTCAGCCTCTCTGGTGTCAAGTCTGATTTTGGAAAAAAATATATATATATCCAAAATCAGACAGAGTGTTGAGACCAGAGAGGCTAAGACCGCATTGACTCAGTGCGGTATTCAGCCTCTCTGGTGTCAAGTCTGATTTTGGAAAAAAAAAAAAAAAAATCCAAAATCAGACAGAGTGTTGACACCAGAGAGGCTAAGACCGCATTGACTCAGTGCGGTATTCAGCCTCTCTGGTGTCAAGTCTGATTTTGGAAAAAAAAAAAAAAAAAATCCAAAATCAGACAGAGTGTTGAGACCAGAGAGGCTAAGACCGCATTGACTCAGTGCGGTATTCAGCCTCTCTGGTGTCAAGTCTGATTTTGGAAAAAAAAAAAAAAAAATCCAAAATCAGACAGAGTGTTGACACCAGAGAGGCTAAGACCGCATTGACTCAGTGCGGTATTCAGCCTCTCTGGTGTCAAGTCTGATTTTGGAAAAAAAAAAAAAAAAAATCCAAAATCAGACAGAGTGTTGAGACCAGAGAGGCTAAGACCGCATTGACTCAGTGCGGTATTCAGCCTCTCTGGTGTCAAGTCTGATTTTGGAAAAAAAAAAAAAAAAATCCAAAATCAGACAGAGTGTTGACACTAGAGAGGCTAAGACCGCATTGACTCAGTGCGGTATTCAGCCTCTCTGGTGTCATGTCTGATTTTGGAAAAAAAAAAAAAAAAATCCAAAATCAGACAGAGTGTTGAGACCAGAGAGGCTAAGACCGCATTGACTCAGTGCGGTATTCAGCCTCTCTGGTGTCAAGTCTGATTTTGGAAAAAAAATAAAAATAATCCAAAATCAGACAGAGTGTTGACACTAGAGAGGCTAAGACCGCATTGACTCAGTGCGGTATTCAGCCTCTCTGGTGTCATGTCTGATTTTGGAAAAAAAAAAAAAAAAATCAAAAATCAGACAGAGTGTTGACACCAGAGAGGCTAAGACCGCATTGACTCAGTGCGGTATTCAGCCTCTCTGGTGTCAAGTCTGATTTTGGAAAAAAAAAAAAAAATCCAAAATCAGACAGAGTGTTGACACCAGAGAGGCTAAGACCGCATTGACTCAGTGCGGTATTCAGCCTCTCTGGTGTCAAGTCTGATTTTGGAAAAAAAAAAAAAAAAATCCAAAATCAGACAGAGTGTTGAGAGCAGAGAGGCTAAGACCGCATTGACTCAGTGCAGTATTCAGCCTCTCTGGTGTCAAGTCTGATTTTGGAAAAAAATCAAAAAAATCAAAAATCAGACAGAGTGTTGACACCAGAGAGGCTAAGACCGCATTGACTCAGTGCGGTATTCAGCTTCTCTGGTGTCAAGTCTGATTTTGGAAAAAAAAAAAAAAAATCCAAAATCAGACAGAGTGTTGAGACCAGAGAGGCTAAGACCGCATTGACTCAGTGCAGTATTCAGCCTCTCTGGTGTCAAGTCTGATTTTGGAAAAAAAAAAAAAAAATCCAAAATCAGACAGAGTGTTGACACCAGAGAGGCTAAGACCGCATTGACTCAGTGCGGTATTCAGCCTCTCTGGTGTCAAGTCTGATTTTGGAAAAAAATATATATATATCCAAAATCAGACAGAGTGTTGAGACCAGAGAGGCTAAGACCGCATTGACTCAGTGCGGTATTCAGCCTCTCTGGTGTCAAGTCTGATTTTGGAAAAAAAAAAAAAAAAATCCAAAATCAGACAGAGTGTTGACACCAGAGAGGCTAAGACCGCATTGACTCAGTGCGGTATTCAGCCTCTCTGGTGTCAAGTCTGATTTTGGAAAAAAAAAAAAAAAAAATCCAAAATCAGACAGAGTGTTGAGACCAGAGAGGCTAAGACCGCATTGACTCAGTGCGGTATTCAGCCTCTCTGGTGTCAAGTCTGATTTTGGAAAAAAAAAAAAAAAAATCCAAAATCAGACAGAGTGTTGACACCAGAGAGGCTAAGACCGCATTGACTCAGTGCGGTATTCAGCCTCTCTGGTGTCAAGTCTGATTTTGGAAAAAAAAAAAAAAAATCCAAAATCAGACAGAGTGTTGAGACCAGAGAGGCTAAGACCGCATTGACTCAGTGCGGTATTCAGCCTCTCTGGTGTCAAGTCTGATTTTGGAAAAAAAAAAAAAAAAATCCAAAATCAGACAGAGTGTTGACACTAGAGAGGCTAAGACCGCATTGACTCAGTGCGGTATTCAGCCTCTCTGGTGTCATGTCTGATTTTGGAAAAAAAAAAAAAAAAATCCAAAATCAGACAGAGTGTTGAGACCAGAGAGGCTAAGACCGCATTGACTCAGTGCGGTATTCAGCCTCTCTGGTGTCAAGTCTGATTTTGGAAAAAAAAAAAAAAAAATCCAAAATCAGACAGAGTGTTGACACTAGAGAGGCTAAGACCGCATTGACTCAGTGCGGTATTCAGCCTCTCTGGTGTCATGTCTGATTTTGGAAAAAAAAAAAAAAAAATCCAAAATCAGACAGAGTGTTGACACCAGAGAGGCTAAGACCGCATTGACTCAGTGCGGTATTCAGCCTCTCTGGTGTCAAGTCTGATTTTGGAAAAAAAAAAAAAAATCCAAAATCAGACAGAGTGTTGACACCAGAGAGGCTAAGACCGCATTGACTCAGTGCGGTATTCAGCCTCTCTGGTGTCAAGTCTGATTTTGGAAAAAAAAAAAAAAAAATCCAAAATCAGACAGAGTGTTGAGAGCAGAGAGGCTAAGACCGCATTGACTCAGTGCAGTATTCAGCCTCTCTGGTGTCAAGTCTGATTTTGGAAAAAAATCAAAAAAATCAAAAATCAGACAGAGTGTTGACACCAGAGAGGCTAAGACCGCATTGACTCAGTGCGGTATTCAGCTTCTCTGGTGTCAAGTCTGATTTTGGAAAAAAAAAAAAAAAATCCAAAATCAGACAGAGTGTTGAGACCAGAGAGGCTAAGACCGCATTGACTCAGTGCAGTATTCAGCCTCTCTGGTGTCAAGTCTGATTTTGGAAAAAAAAAAAAAAAATCCAAAATCAGACAGAGTGTTGACACCAGAGAGGCTAAGACCGCATTGACTCAGTGCGGTATTCAGCCTCTCTGGTGTCAAGTCTGATTTTGGAAAAAAAAAAAAAAAAATCCAAAATCAGACAGAGTGTTGACACCAGAGAGGCTAAGACCGCATTGACTCAGTGCGGTATTCAGCCTCTCTGGTGTCAAGTCTGATTTTGGAAAAAAAAAAAAAAAAAATCCAAAATCAGACAGAGTGTTGAGACCAGAGAGGCTAAGACCGCATTGACTCAGTGCGGTATTCAGCCTCTCTGGTGTCAAGTCTGATTTTGGAAAAAAAAAAAAAAAAATCCAAAATCAGACAGAGTGTTGACACCAGAGAGGCTAAGACCGCATTGACTCAGTGCGGTATTCAGCCTCTCTGGTGTCAAGTCTGATTTTGGAAAAAAAAAAAAAAAAATCCAAAATCAGACAGAGTGTTGAGACCAGAGAGGCTAAGACCGCATTGACTCAGTGCGGTATTCAGCCTCTCTGGTGTCAAGTCTGATTTTGGAAAAAAAAAAAAAAAAATCCAAAATCAGACAGAGTGTTGACACTAGAGAGGCTAAGACCGCATTGACTCAGTGCGGTATTCAGCCTCTCTGGTGTCATGTCTGATTTTGGAAAAAAAAAAAAAAAAATCCAAAATCAGACAGAGTGTTGAGACCAGAGAGGCTAAGACCGCATTGACTCAGTGCGGTATTCAGCCTCTCTGGTGTCAAGTCTGATTTTGGAAAAAAAAAAAAAAAAAAAAATCAGACAGAGTGTTGACACTAGAGAGGCTAAGACCGCATTGACTCAGTGCGGTATTCAGCCTCTCTGGTGTCATGTCTGATTTTGGAAAAAAAAAAAAAAAAATCCAAAATCAGACAGAGTGTTGACACCAGAGAGGCTAAGACCGCATTGACTCAGTGCGGTATTCAGCCTCTCTGGTGTCAAGTCTGATTTTGGAAAAAAAATAAAATAAATCCAAAATCAGACAGAGTGTTGAGAGCAGAGAGGCTAAGACCGCATTGACTCAGTGCAGTATTCAGCCTCTCTGGTGTCAAGTCTGATTTTGGAAAAAAATCAAAAAAATCAAAAATCAGACAGAGTGTTGACACCAGAGAGGCTAAGACCGCATTGACTCAGTGCGGTATTCAGCTTCTCTGGTGTCAAGTCTGATTTTGGAAAAAAAAAAAAAAAATCCAAAATCAGACAGAGTGTTGAGACCAGAGAGGCTAAGACCGCATTGACTCAGTGCAGTATTCAGCCTCTCTGGTGTCAAGTCTGATTTTGGAAAAAAAAAAAAAAAATCCAAAATCAGACAGAGTGTTGACACCAGAGAGGCTAAGACCGCATTGACTCAGTGCGGTATTCAGCCTCTCTGGTGTCAAGTCTGATTTTGGAAAAAAAAATATATATATCCAAAATCAGACAGAGTGTTGAGACCAGAGAGGCTAAGACCGCATTGACTCAGTGCGGTATTCAGCCTCTCTGGTGTCAAGTCTGATTTTGGAAAAAAAAAAAAAAAAATCCAAAATCAGACAGAGTGTTGACACCAGAGAGGCTAAGACCGCATTGACTCAGTGCGGTATTCAGCCTCTCTGGTGTCAAGTCTGATTTTGGAAAAAAAAAAAAAAAAAATCCAAAATCAGACAGAGTGTTGAGACCAGAGAGGCTAAGACCGCATTGACTCAGTGCGGTATTCAGCCTCTCTGGTGTCAAGTCTGATTTTGGAAAAAAAAAAAAAAAAATCCAAAATCAGACAGAGTGTTGAGACCAGAGAGGCTAAGACCGCATTGACTCAGTGCGGTATTCAGCCTCTCTGGTGTCAAGTCTGATTTTGGAAAAAAAAAAAAAAAAATCCAAAATCAGACAGAGTGTTGACACTAGAGAGGCTAAGACCGCATTGACTCAGTGCGGTATTCAGCCTCTCTGGTGTCATGTCTGATTTTGGAAAAAAAAAAAAAAAAATCCAAAATCAGACAGAGTGTTGAGACCAGAGAGGCTAAGACCGCATTGACTCAGTGCGGTATTCAGCCTCTCTGGTGTCAAGTCTGATTTTGGAAAAAAAAAAAAAAAAATCCAAAATCAGACAGAGTGTTGACACTAGAGAGGCTAAGACCGCATTGACTCAGTGCGGTATTCAGCCTCTCTGGTGTCATGTCTGATTTTGGAAAAAAAAAAAAAAAAAATCCAAAATCAGACAGAGTGTTGACACCAGAGAGGCTAAGACCGCATTGACTCAGTGCGGTATTCAGCCTCTCTGGTGTCAAGTCTGATTTTGGAAAAAAAATAAAATAAATCCAAAATCAGACAGAGTGTTGAGAGCAGAGAGGCTAAGACCGCATTGACTCAGTGCAGTATTCAGCCTCTCTGGTGTCAAGTCTGATTTTGGAAAAAAAATCAAAAAAATCAAAAATCAGACAGAGTGTTGACACCAGAGAGGCTAAGACCGCATTGACTCAGTGCGGTATTCAGCTTCTCTGGTGTCAAGTCTGATTTTGGAAAAAAAAAAAAAAAATCCAAAATCAGACAGAGTGTTGAGAGCAGAGAGGCTAAGACCGCATTGACTCAGTGCAGTATTCAGCCTCTCTGGTGTCAAGTCTGATTTTGGAAAAAAAAAAAAAAAATCCAAAATCAGACAGAGTGTTGACACCAGAGAGGCTAAGACCGCATTGACTCAGTGCGGTATTCAGCCTCTCTGGTGTCAAGTCTGATTTTGGAAAAAAATATATATATATCCAAAATCAGACAGAGTGTTGAGACCAGAGAGGCTAAGACCGCATTGACTCAGTGCGGTATTCAGCCTCTCTGGTGTCAAGTCTGATTTTGGAAAAAAAAAAAAAAAAATCCAAAATCAGACAGAGTGTTGACACCAGAGAGGCTAAGACCGCATTGACTCAGTGCGGTATTCAGCCTCTCTGGTGTCAAGTCTGATTTTGGAAAAAAAAAAAAAAAAAATCCAAAATCAGACAGAGTGTTGAGACCAGAGAGGCTAAGACCGCATTGACTCAGTGCGGTATTCAGCCTCTCTGGTGTCAAGTCTGATTTTGGAAAAAAAAAAAAAAAAATCCAAAATCAGACAGAGTGTTGACACCAGAGAGGCTAAGACCGCATTGACTCAGTGCGGTATTCAGCCTCTCTGGTGTCAAGTCTGATTTTGGAAAAAAAAAAAAAAAAATCCAAAATCAGACAGAGTGTTGAGACCAGAGAGGCTAAGACCGCATTGACTCAGTGCGGTATTCAGCCTCTCTGGTGTCAAGTCTGATTTTGGAAAAAAATAAAAATAAATCCAAAATCAGACAGAGTGTTGACACTAGAGAGGCTAAGACCGCATTGACTCAGTGCGGTATTCAGCCTCTCTGGTGTCATGTCTGATTTTGGAAAAAAAAAAAAAAAAATCCAAAATCAGACAGAGTGTTGAGACCAGAGAGGCTAAGACCGCATTGACTCAGTGCGGTATTCAGCCTCTCTGGTGTCAAGTCTGATTTTGGAAAAAAAAAAAAAAAAATCCAAAATCAGACAGAGTGTTGACACTAGAGAGGCTAAGACCGCATTGACTCAGTGCGGTATTCAGCCTCTCTGGTGTCATGTCTGATTTTGGAAAAAAAAAAAAAAAAATCCAAAATCAGACAGAGTGTTGACACCAGAGAGGCTAAGACCGCATTGACTCAGTGCGGTATTCAGCCTCTCTGGTGTCAAGTCTGATTTTGGAAAAAAAAAAAAAAAATCCAAAATCAGACAGAGTGTTGACACCAGAGAGGCTAAGACCGCATTGACTCAGTGCGGTATTCAGCCTCTCTGGTGTCAAGTCTGATTTTGGAAAAAAAATAAAATAAATCCAAAATCAGACAGAGTGTTGAGAGCAGAGAGGCTAAGACCGCATTGACTCAGTGCAGTATTCAGCCTCTCTGGTGTCAAGTCTGATTTTGGAAAAAAATCAAAAAAATCAAAAATCAGACAGAGTGTTGACACCAGAGAGGCTAAGACCGCATTGACTCAGTGCGGTATTCAGCTTCTCTGGTGTCAAGTCTGATTTTGGAAAAAAAAAAAAAAAATCCAAAATCAGACAGAGTGTTGAGACCAGAGAGGCTAAGACCGCATTGACTCAGTGCAGTATTCAGCCTCTCTGGTGTCAAGTCTGATTTTGGAAAAAAAAAAAAAAAATCCAAAATCAGACAGAGTGTTGACACTAGAGAGGCTAAGACCGCATTGACTCAGTGCGGTATTCAGCCTCTCTGGTGTCATGTCTGATTTTGGAAAAAAAAAAAAAAAAATCCAAAATCAGACAGAGTGTTGAGACCAGAGAGGCTAAGACCGCATTGACTCAGTGCGGTATTCAGCCTCTCTGGTGTCAAGTCTGATTTTGGAAAAAAAAAAAAAAAAATCCAAAATCAGACAGAGTGTTGACACCAGAGAGGCTAAGACCGCATTGACTCAGTGCGGTATTCAGCCTCTCTGGTGTCAAGTCTGATTTTGGAAAAAAAAAAAAAAAAAAATCCAAAATCAGACAGAGTGTTGAGACCAGAGAGGCTAAGACCGCATTGACTCAGTGCGGTATTCAGCCTCTCTGGTGTCAAGTCTGATTTTGGAAAAAAAAAAAAAATCCAAAATCAGACAGAGTGTTGAGACCAGAGAGGCTAAGACCGCATTGACTCAGTGCGGTATTCAGCCTCTCTGGTGTCAAGTCTGATTTTGGAAAAAAATATATATATATCCAAAATCAGACAGAGTGTTGAGACCAGAGAGGCTAAGACCGCATTGACTCAGTGCGGTATTCAGCCTCTCTGGTGTCAAGTCTGATTTTGGAAAAAAAAAAAAAAAAATCCAAAATCAGACAGAGTGTTGACACCAGAGAGGCTAAGACCGCATTGACTCAGTGCGGTATTCAGCCTCTCTGGTGTCAAGTCTGATTTTGGAAAAAAAAAAAAAAAAAATCCAAAATCAGACAGAGTGTTGAGACCAGAGAGGCTAAGACCGCATTGACTCAGTGCGGTATTCAGCCTCTCTGGTGTCAAGTCTGATTTTGGAAAAAAAAAAAAAAAAATCCAAAATCAGACAGAGTGTTGACACCAGAGAGGCTAAGACCGCATTGACTCAGTGCGGTATTCAGCCTCTCTGGTGTCAAGTCTGATTTTGGAAAAAAAAAAAAAAAAATCCAAAATCAGACAGAGTGTTGAGACCAGAGAGGCTAAGACCGCATTGACTCAGTGCGGTATTCAGCCTCTCTGGTGTCAAGTCTGATTTTGGAAAAAAAAAAAAAAAAATCCAAAATCAGACAGAGTGTTGACACTAGAGAGGCTAAGACCGCATTGACTCAGTGCGGTATTCAGCCTCTCTGGTGTCATGTCTGATTTTGGAAAAAAAAAAAAAAAAATCCAAAATCAGACAGAGTGTTGACACCAGAGAGGCTAAGACCGCATTGACTCAGTGCGGTATTCAGCCTCTCTGGTGTCAAGTCTGATTTTGGAAAAAAAAAAAAAAAATCCAAAATCAGACAGAGTGTTGACACCAGAGAGGCTAAGACCGCATTGACTCAGTGCGGTATTCAGCCTCTCTGGTGTCAAGTCTGATTTTGGAAAAAAAAAAAAAAAAATCCAAAATCAGACAGAGTGTTGAGAGCAGAGAGGCTAAGACCGCATTGACTCAGTGCGGTATTCAGCCTCTCTGGTGTCAAGTCTGATTTTGGAAAAAAAAAAAAAAATCAAAAATCAGACAGAGTGTTGACACCAGAGAGGCTAAGACCGCATTGACTCAGTGCGGTATTCAGCTTCTCTGGTGTCAAGTCTGATTTTGGAAAAAAAAAAAAAAAATCCAAAATCAGACAGAGTGTTGAGACCAGAGAGGCTAAGACCGCATTGACTCAGTGCAGTATTCAGCCTCTCTGGTGTCAAGTCTGATTTTGGAAAAAAAAAAAAAAAATCCAAAATCAGACAGAGTGTTGACACCAGAGAGGCTAAGACCGCATTGACTCAGTGCGGTATTCAGCCTCTCTGGTGTCAAGTCTGATTTTGGAAAAAAAAAAAAAAAAATCCAAAATCAGACAGAGTGTTGACACCAGAGAGGCTAAGACCGCATTGACTCAGTGCGGTATTCAGCCTCTCTGGTGTCATGTCTGATTTTGGAAAAAAAAAAAAAAAAATCCAAAATCAGACAGAGTGTTGACACCAGAGAGGCTAAGACCGCATTGACTCAGTGCGGTATTCAGCCTCTCTGGTGTCAAGTCTGATTTTGGAAAAAAAAAAAAAAAATCCAAAATCAGACAGAGTGTTGAGACCAGAGAGGCTAAGACCGCATTGACTCAGTGCAGTATTCAGCCTCTCTGGTGTCAAGTCTGATTTTGGGAAAAAAAAAAAAAAAATCCAAAATCAGACAGAGTGTTGACACCAGAGAGGCTAAGACCGCATTGACTCAGTGCGGTATTCAGCCTCTCTGGTGTCAAGTCTGATTTTGGAAAAAAAAAAAAAAAAAATCCAAAATCAGACAGAGTGTTGAGACCAGAGAGGCTGAGACCGCATTGACTCAGTGCGGTATTCAGCCTCTCTGGTGTCAAGTCTGATTTTGGAAAAAAAAAAAAAAAAAATCCAAAATCAGACAGAGTGTTGACACCAGAGAGGCTAAGACCGCATTGACTCAGTGCAGTATTCAGCCTCTCTGGTGTCAAGTCTGATTTTGTAAAAAAAAAAAAAAAATCCCAAATCAGACAGAGTGTTGAGAGCAGAGAGGCTAAGACCGCATTGACTCAGTGCGGTATTCAGCCTCTCTGGTGTCAAGTCTGATTTTGGAAAAAAAAAAAAAAAATCCAAAATCAGACAGAGTGTTGACACCAGAGAGGCTAAGACCGCATTGACTCAGTGCGGTATTCAGCCTCTCTGGTGTCAAGTCTGATTTTGGAAAAAAAAAAAAAAATCCAAAATCAGACAGAGTGTTGACACCAGAGAGGCTAAGACCGCATTGACTCAGTGCGGTATTCAGCCTCTCTGGTGTCAAGTCTGATTTTGGAAAAAAAAAAAAAAAAATCCAAAATCAGACGGAGTGTTGACACCAGAGAGGCTAAGACCGCATTGACTCAGTGCAGTATTCAGCCTCTCTGGTGTCAAGTCTGATTTTGGAAAAAAAAAAAAAAAATCCAAAATCAGACAGAGTGTTGACACCAGAGAGGCTAAGACCGCATTGACTCAGTGCGGTATTCAGCCTCTCTGGTGTCAAGTCTGATTTTGGAAAAAAAAAAAAAAAAAATCCAAAATCAGACAGAGTGTTGAGACCAGAGAGGCTAAGACCGCATTGACTCAGTGCGGTATTCAGCCTCTCTGGTGTCAAGTCTGATTTTGGAAAAAAAAAAAAAAAAATCCAAAATCAGACAGAGTGTTGACACTAGAGAGGCTAAGACCGCATTGACTCAGTGCGGTATTCAGCCTCTCTGGTGTCAAGTCTGATTTTGGAAAAAAAAAAAAAAATCCAAAATCAGACAGAGTGTTGACACCAGAGAGGCTAAGACCGCATTGACTCAGTGCGGTATTCAGCCTCTCTGGTGTCAAGTCTGATTTTGGAAAAAAAAAAAAAAAATCCAAAATCAGACAGAGTGTTGACACCAGAGAGGCTAAGACCGCATTGACTCAGTGCGGTATTCAGCCTCTCTGGTGTCAAGTCTGATTTTGGAAAAAAAAAAAAAAATCCAAAATCAGACAGAGTGTTGACACCAGAGAGGCTAAGACCGCATTGACTCAGTGCGGTATTCAGCCTCTCTGGTGCCAAGTCTGATTTTGGAGGAAAAAAAAAAAAAAAAAATCCAAAATCAGACAGAGTGTTGAGACCAGAGAGGCTAAGACCGCATTGACTCAGTGCGGTATTCAGCCTCTCTGGTGTCAAGTCTGATTTTGGAAAAAAAAAAAAAAAAATCCAAAATCAGACAGTGTTGACACCAGAGAGGCTAAGACCGCATTGACTCAGTGCGGTATTCAGCCTCTCTGGTGTCAAGTCTGATTTTGGAAAAAAAAAAAAAAATCCAAAATCAGACAGAGTGTTGACACCAGAGAGGCTAAGACCGCATTGACTCAGTGCGGTATTCAGCCTCTCTGGTGCCAAGTCTGATTTTGGAGGAAAAAAAAAAAAAAAAAATCCAAAATCAGACAGAGTGTTGAGACCAGAGAGGCTAAGACCGCATTGACTCAGTGCGGTATTCAGCCTCTCTGGTGTCAAGTCTGATTTTGGAAAAAAAAAAAAAAAAATCCAAAATCAGACGGAGTGTTGACACCAGAGAGGCTAAGACCGCATTGACTCAGTGCAGTATTCAGCCTCTCTGGTGTCAAGTCTGATTTTGGAAAAAAAAAAAAAAAAAATCCAAAATCAGACAGAGTGTTGACACCAGAGAGGCTAAGACCGCATTGACTCAGTGCAGTATTCAGCCTCTCTGGTGTCAAGTCTGATTTTGGAAAAAAAAAAAAAAAATCCAAAATCAGACAGAGTGTTGACACCAGAGAGGCTAAGACTGCATTGACTCAGTGCGGTATTCAGCCTCTCTGGTGTCAAGTCTGATTTTGGAAAAAAAAAAAAAAATCCAAAATCAGACAGAGTGTTGACACCAGAGAGGCTAAGACCGCATTGACTCAGTGCGGTATTCAGCCTCTCTGGTGTCAAGTCTGATTTTGGAAAAAAAAATAAATAAATACAAAATCAGACAGAGTGTTGAGAGCAGAGAGGCTAAGACCGCATTGACTCAGTGCGGTATTCAGCCTCTCTGGTGTCAAGTCTGATTTTTGAAAAAAAAAAAAAAAATCCAAAATCAGACAGAGTGTTGAGACCAGAGAGGCTAAGACCGCATTGACTCAGTGCAGTATTCAGCCTCTCTGGTGTCAAGTCTGATTTTGGAAAAAAAAAAAAAAAAATCCAAAATCAGACAGAGTGTTGACACCAGAGAGGCTAAGACCGCATTGACTCAGTGCGGTATTCAGCCTCTCTGGTGTCAAGTCGGATTTTGGAAAAAAAAAAAAAAAAATCCAAAATCAGACAGAGTGTTGACACCAGAGAGGCTAAGACCGCATTGACTCAGTGCGGTATTCAGCCTCTCTGGTGTCATGTCTGATTTTGGAAAAAAAAAAAAAAAAAATCCAAAATCAGACAGAGTGTTGACACCAGAGAGGCTAAGACCGCATTGACTCAGTGCGGTATTCAGCCTCTCTGGTGTCAAGTCTGATTTTGGAAAAAAAAAAAAAAAATCCAAAATCAGACAGAGTGTTGACACCAGAGAGGCTAAGACCGCATTGACTCAGTGCAGTATTCAGCCTCTCTGGTGTCAAGTCTGATTTTGGAAAAAAAAAAAAAAAATCCAAAATCAGACAGAGTGTTGACACCAGAGAGGCTAAGACCGCATTGACTCAGTGCGGTATTCAGCCTCTCTGGTGTCAAGTCTGATTTTGGAAAAAAAAAAAAAAAAATCCAAAATCAGACAGAGTGTTGACACCAGAGAGGCTAAGACCGCATTGACTCAGTGCGGTATTCAGCCTCTCTGGTGTCATGTCTGATTTTGGAAAAAAAAAAAAAAAAATCCAAAATCAGACAGAGTGTTGACACCAGAGAGGCTAAGACCGCATTGACTCAGTGCGGTATTCAGCCTCTCTGGTGTCAAGTCTGATTTTGGAAAAAAAAAAAAAAAAATCCAAAATCAGACAGAGTGTTGAGACCAGAGAGGCTAAGACCGCATTGACTCAGTGCAGTATTCAGCCTCTCTGGTGTCAAGTCTGATTTTGGAAAAAAAAAAAAAAAATCCAAAATCAGACAGAGTGTTGACACCAGAGAGGCTAAGACCGCATTGACTCAGTGCGGTATTCAGCCTCTCTGGTGTCAAGTCTGATTTTGGAAAAAAAAAAAAAAAAAATCCAAAATCAGACAGAGTGTTGAGACCAGAGAGGCTAAGACCGCATTGACTCAGTGCGGTATTCAGCCTCTCTGGTGTCAAGTCTGATTTTGGAAAAAAAAAAAAAAAAAAATCCAAAATCAGACAGAGTGTTGACACCAGAGAGGCTAAGACCGCATTGACTCAGTGCGGTATTCAGCCTCTCTGGTGTCAAGTCTGATTTTAGAAAAAAAAATCAAAAATCAAAAATCAGACAGAGTGTTGACACCAGAGAGGCTAAGACCGCATTGACTCAGTGCGGTATTCAGCCTCTCTGGTGTCAAGTCTGATTTTAGAAAAAAAAATCAAAAATCAAAAATCAGACAGAGTGTTGACACCAGAGAGGCTAAGACCGCATTGACTCAGTGCGGTATTCAGCCTCTCTGGTGTCAAGTCTGATTTTGGAAAAAAAAAAAAAAAAATCCAAAATCAGACAGTGTGTTGAGACCAGAGAGGCTAAGACCGCATTGACTCAGTGCGGTATTCAGCCTCTCTGGTGTCAAGTCTGATTTTGGAAAAAAAAAAAAAAAATCCAAAATCAGACAGAGTGTTGAGACCAGAGAGGCTAAGACCGCATTGACTCAGTGCGGTATTCAGCCTCTCTGGTGTCAAGTCTGATTTTGGAAAAAAAAAAAAAATCCAAAATCAGACAGAGTGTTGAGACCAGAGAGGCTAAGACCGCATTGACTCAGTGCGGTATTCAGCCTCTCTGGTGTCAAGTCTGATTTTGGAAAAAAATATATATATATCCAAAATCAGACAGAGTGTTGAGACCAGAGAGGCTAAGACCGCATTGACTCAGTGCGGTATTCAGCCTCTCTGGTGTCAAGTCTGATTTTGGAAAAAAAAAAAAAAAAATCCAAAATCAGACAGAGTGTTGACACCAGAGAGGCTAAGACCGCATTGACTCAGTGCGGTATTCAGCCTCTCTGGTGTCAAGTCTGATTTTGGAAAAAAAAAAAAAAAAAATCCAAAATCAGACAGAGTGTTGAGACCAGAGAGGCTAAGACCGCATTGACTCAGTGCGGTATTCAGCCTCTCTGGTGTCAAGTCTGATTTTGGAAAAAAAAAAAAAAAAATCCAAAATCAGACAGAGTGTTGACACCAGAGAGGCTAAGACCGCATTGACTCAGTGCGGTATTCAGCCTCTCTGGTGTCAAGTCTGATTTTGGAAAAAAAAAAAAAAAAATCCAAAAATCAGACAGTGTTGAGACCAGAGAGGCTAAGACCGCATTGACTCAGTGCGGTATTCAGCCTCTCTGGTGTCAAGTCTGATTTTGGAAAAAAAAAAAAAAAAATCCAAAATCAGACAGAGTGTTGACACCAGAGAGGCTAAGACCGCATTGACTCAGTGCGGTATTCAGCCTCTCTGGTGTCAAGTCTGATTTTGGAAAAAAATAAAAATAAATCCAAAATCAGACAGAGTGTTGAGAGCAGAGAGATTAAGACCGCATTGACTCAGTGCGGTATTCAGCCTCTCTGGTGTCAAGTCTGATTTTGGAAAAAAAAAAAAAAAATCAAAAATCAGACAGAGTGTTGACACCAGAGAGGCTAAGACCGCATTGACTCAGTGCGGTATTCAGCCTCTCTGGTGTCAAGTCTGATTTTGGAAAAAAAAAAAAAAAAATCCAAAATCAGACAGAGTGTTGAGACCAGAGAGGCTAAGACCGCATTGACTCAGTGCGGTATTCAGCCTCTCTGGTGTCAAGTCTGATTTTGGAAAAAAAAAAAAAAAAAATCCAAAATCAGACAGAGTGTTGAGACCAGAGAGGCTAAGACGACCGCATTGACTCAGTGCGGTATTCAGCCTCTCTGGTGTCAAGTCTGATTTTGGAAAAAAAAAAAAAATCCAAAATCAGACAGAGTGTTGACACCAGAGAGGTTAAGACCGCATTGACTCAGTGCGGTATTCAGCCTCTCTGGTGTCAAGTCTGATTTTGGAAAAAAAAAAAAAAAAAATCCAAAATCAGACAGAGTGTTGAGACCAGAGAGGCTAAGACCGCATTGACTCAGTGCGGTATTCAGCCTCTCTGGTGTCAAGTCTGATTTTGGAAAAAAATATATATATATCCAAAATCAGACAGAGGGTTGAGACCAGAGAGGCTAAGACCGCATTGACTCAGTGCGGTATTCAGCCTATCTGGTGTCAAGTCTGATTAAAAAAAAAAAAAAAAAAAAAATCCAAAATCAGACAGAGTGTTGACACCAGAGAGGCTAAGACCGCATTGACTCAGTGCGGTATTCAGCCTCTCTGGTGTCAAGTCTGATTTTGGGAAAAAAAAAAAAAATCCAAAATCAGACAGAGTGTTGACACCAGAGGGCTAAGACCGCATTGACTCAGTGCGGTATTCAGCCTCTCTGGTGTCAAGTCTGATTTTGGAAAAAAAAAAAAAAGAAATCCAAAATCAGACAGAGTGTTGAGACCAGAGAGGCTAAGACCGCATTGACTCAGTGCGGTATTCAGCCTCTCTGGTGTCAAGTCTGATTTTGGAAAAAAAAAAAAAAAAATTCAAAATCAGACAGAGTGTTGACACCAGAGAGGCTAAGACCGCATTGACTCAGTGCGGTATTCAGCCTCTCTGGTGTCAAGTCTGATTTTGGAAAAAAAAAAAAAAAAATCCAAAATCAGACAGAGTGTTGACACCAGAGAGGCTAAGACCGCATTGACTCAGTGCGGTATTCAGCCTCTCTGGTGTCAAGTCTGATTTTTGAAAAAAAAAAAAAAAAAATCAAAATCAGACAGAGTGTTGACACCAGAGAGGCTAAGACCGCATTGACTCAGTGCGGTATTCAGCCTCTCTGGTGTCAAGTCTGATTTTGGAAAAAAAAAAAAAAAAATCCAAAATCAGACAGAGTGTTGACACCAGAGAGGCTAAGACCGCATTGACTCAGTGCGGTATTCAGCCTCTCTGGTGTCAAGTCTGATTTTGGAAAAAAATAAAAAATAAATCCAAAATCAGACAGAGTGTTGAGAGCAGAGAGGCTAAGACGGCATTGACTCAGTGCGGTATTCAGCCTCTCTGGTGTCAAGTCTGATTTTGGAAAAAAAAAAAAAAAATCCAAAATCAGACAGAGTGTTGACACCAGAGAGGCTAAGACCGCATTGACTCAGTGCGGTATTCAGCCTCTCTGGTGTCAAGTCTGATTTTGGAAAAAAAAAAAAAAAAATCCAAAATCAGACAGAGTGTTGACACCAGAGAGGCTAAGACCGCATTGACTCAGTGCGGTATTCAGCCTCTCTGGTGTCAAGTCTGATTTTGGAAAAAAAAAAAAAAAATCCAAAATCAGACAGAGTGTTGACACCAGAGAGGCTAAGACCGCATTGACTCAGTGCGGTATTCAGCCTCTCTGGTGTCAAGTCTGATTTTGGAAAAAAAAAAAAAAAAATCCAAAATCAGACAGAGTGTTGAGACCAGAGAGGCTAAGACCGCATTGACTCAGTGCAGTATTCAGCCTCTCTGGTGTCAAGTCTGATTTTGGAAAAAAAAAAAAAAAAATCCAAAATCAGACAGAGTGTTGACACCAGAGAGGCTAAGACTGCATTGACTCAGTGCGGTATTCAGCCTCTCTGGTGTCAAGTCTGATTTTTGAAAAAAAAAAAAAAAAATCCAAAATCAGACAGAGTGTTGACACCAGAGAGGCTAAGACTGCATTGACTCAGTGCGGTATTCAGCCTCTCTGGTGTCAAGTCTGATTTTGGAAAAAAAAACAAAAAAAAAATCCAAAATCAGACAGAGTGTTGAGACCAGAGAGGCTAAGACCGCATTGACTCAGTGCGGTATTCAGCCTCTCTGGTGTCAAGTCTGATTTTGGAAAAAAAAAAAAAAAATCCAAAATCAGACAGAGTGTTGAGACCAGAGAGGCTAAGACCGCATTGACGCAGTGCGGTATTCAGCCTCTCTGGTGTCAAGTCTGATTAAAAAAAAAAAAAAAAAAAAAATCCAAAATCAGACAGAGTGTTGACACCAGAGAGGCTAAGACCGCATTGACTCAGTGCGGTATTCAGCCTCTCTGGTGTCAAGTCTGATTTTGGGAAAAAAAAAAAAAAATCCAAAATCAGACAGAGTGTTGACACCAGAGAGGCTAAGACCGCATTGACTCAGTGCGGTATTCAGCCTCGCTGGTGTCAAGTCTGATTTTGGAAAAAAAAAAATCAAAAATCAAAAATCAGACAGAGTGTTGAGACCAGAGAGGCTAAGACCGCATTGACTCAGTGCGGTATTCAGCCTCTCTGGTGTCAAGTCTGATTTTGGAAAAAAAAAAAAAAAAATCCAAAATCAGACAGAGTGTTGACACCAGAGAGGCTAAGACCGCATTGACTCAGTGCGGTATTCAGCCTCTCTGGTGTCAAGTCTGATTTTGGAAAAAAAAAAAAAAAATCCAAAATCAGACAGAGTGTTGACACCAGAGAGGCTAAGACCGCATTGACTCAGTGCGGTATTCAGCCTCTCTGGTGTCAAGTCTGATTTTGGAAAAAAAAAAAAAAAAATCCAAAATCAGACAGAGTGTTGAGACCAGAGAGGCTAAGACCGCATTGACTCAGTGCGGTATTCAGCCTCTCTGGTGTCAAGTCTGATTTTGGAAAAAAAAAAAAAAAAAATCCAAAATCAGACAGAGTGTTGAGACCAGAGAGGCTAAGACCGCATTGACTCAGTGCGGTATTCAGCCTCTCTGGTGTCAAGTCTGATTTTGGAAAAAAAAAAAAAAAATCCAAAATCAGACAGAGTGTTGAGACCAGAGAGGCTAAGACCGCATTGACTCAGTGCGGTATTCAGCCTCTCTGGTGTCAAGTCTGATTTTGGAAAAAAAAATATATATATCCAAAATCAGACAGAGTGTTGAGACCAGAGAGGCTAAGACCGCATTGACTCAGTGCGGTATTCAGCCTCTCTGGTGTCAAGTCTGATTAAAAAAAAAAAAAAAAAAAAAAATCCAAAATCAGACAGAGTGTTGACACCAGAGAGGCTAAGACCGCATTGACTCAGTGCGGTATTCAGCCTCGCTGGTGTCAAGTCTGATTTTGGAAAAAAAAAAAAAAAAATCCAAAATCAGACAGAGTGTTGACACCAGAGAGGCTAAGACCGCATTGACTCAGTGCGGTATTCAGCCTCTCTGGTGTCAAGTCTGATTTTGGGAAAAAAAAAAAAAAAAAATCCAAAATCAGACAGAGTGTTGAGACCAGAGAGGCTAAGACCGCATTGACTCAGTGCGGTATTCAGCCTCTCTGGTGTCAAGTCTGATTTTGGAAAAAAAAAAAAAAAATCCAAAATCAGACAGTGTTGACACCAGAGAGGCTAAGACCGCATTGACTCAGTGCGGTATTCAGCCTCTCTGGTGTCAATCTGATTTTGGAAAAAAAAAAAAAAAATCCAAAATCAGACAGAGTGTTGAGACCAGAGAGGCTAAGACCGCATTGACTCAGTGCGGTATTCAGCCTCTCTGGTGTCAAGTCTGATTTTGGAAAAAAAAAAAAAAAATCCAAAATCAGACAGAGTGTTGAGACCAGAGAGGCTAAGACCGCATTGACTCAGTGCGGTATTCAGCCTCTCTGGTGTCAAGTCTGATTTTGGAAAAAAAAAAAAAAAAATCCAAAATCAGACAGAGTGTTGAGACCAGAGAGGCTAAGACTGCATTGACTCAGTGCGGTATTCAGCCTCTCTGGTGTCAAGTCTGATTAAAAAAAAAAAAAAAAAATCCAAAATCAGACAGTGTTGAGACCAGAGAGGCTAAGACCGCATTGACTCAGTGCGGTATTCAGCCTCTCTGGTGTCAATCTGATTTTGAAAAAAAAAAAAAAATATCCAAAATCAGACAGAGTGTTGAGACCAGAGAGGCTAAGACCGCATTGACTCAGTGCGGTATTCAGCCTCTCTGGTGTCAAGTCTGATTTTGGAAAAAAAAAAAAAAATCCAAAATCAGACAGAGTGTTGACACCAGAGAGGCTAAGACCGCATTGACTCAGTGCGGTATTCAGCCTCTCTGGTGTCAAGTCTGATTTTGGAAAAAAAAAAAAAAAAATCCAAAATCAGACAGAGTGTTGACACCAGAGAGGCTAAGACCGCATTGACTCAGTGCGGTATTCAGGCTCTGGTGTCAAGTCTGATTTTGGAAAAAAAAAAAAAAAAATCCAAAATCAGACAGAGTGTTGAGACCAGAGAGGCTAAGACCGCATTGACTCAGTGCGGTATTCAGCCTCTCTGGTGTCAAGTCTGATTTTGGAAAAAAAAAAAAAAAAATCCAAAATCAGACAGAGTGTTGAGACCAGAGAGGCTAAGACCGCATTGACTCAGTGC